>NW_024067907.1:0-300000 GCF_009389715.1 Phoenix dactylifera | reverse complement strand
AAAACCAACGTAGGTTGTTGGTAAGCCCGTAAAACCAACGTAGGTTGTTGATGAACCCGTAAAACCAATTGTGAAGGTTCGTTGGTGAGCCCGTAAAACCAACATAGGTTTTTGGTGATCCCGAAAAACCAAAGTGTAAAGGTTTTTGGATTGTGAGCCCGAAAAACAATCCAACTGTAATCCGCGGGATTATAGTGAATTCCCAAGGGGTCGCTTGGGGAGTGGACGTAGGTGCTTAGGAGAGCACCGAACCACTATATTTTTTGTGTGTTTGCATTGTGTTTTGTCTTACTTTACTACAATTACTTACTCATCAATTAGCTCGATTAAGGAATCAAAAAGTTAGAAAAACCAATTCACCCCCCCTCTTGGCTTGTCACCTTGGGCAACAAGTGGTATCAGAGCAGGTGCTCTATAATTCCTTGCCTTTTTGATTTTGACCTAACCGTCAAAGAGCCAAAGATCATGACAATTCAAATAGACAGTTTCCTAGGAGAGGGACAGTTAATTGATCGACCTCCACTATTTAATGGCATAAAATACACACATTGGAAAGCACGCATGCGCATTTTCATTCAAGCACATGACTATGATTTATGGAGTATCATAGTCAACGGGCTACACACAAACACTAATCATGATAAGAAAATGGCTCAGCAAAATGCAAAAGCCATGAATATTCTATATTGTGCATTAGATGATAGTGAACTTAATAGCATATCTTTTTGCATAACTGCTAAGGAAATCTGGAATATGCTTGAAGGTAAATATGAATGTACTAACATTTTTAGTGAATCTGAAACTAGCTCTGATGAAGAAGAGCAGCAAACTGAAATTAAAAATCCTTGCTTTATGGCACATGAAGATAAGGTATGTATTGGAACACAAAGTGATTTCTCATTTCAAGATAAAGTACATGCTGAAACTCAATCTGATTTTACATTTGATGAACTTCATGATGCTTTTTCTGATCTATACTTAGAATATAAGAAGCTTAGTTTAAAGAATAAAAAGCTAAATCAGAAAAATCTATCTCTTGCTGAAAGCTATGATATAACTCAGAAAAATAATAAATTACTTTCAGAAGACAATGAAAGGCTAACTAAAGAAGTTAACAAATTTAAGCCTATAGTTGAAAAATTTACTGTCAGCTCTGAAAAACTAAACTTAATGATAAATAATCAAAGAGCTGAATTTGAAAAGGCTGGATTAGGATATCAATCTTGGTACATACAAAAATTCCTTAATGACATATGTGTTAAATCCTCCACTATCTATCATAAAACGGATTCTAATTTATCTGATGAACCTAATGAACAAAAACAGAAAATTAAAAATCCATCATCTACTTATATTAAATCGATGTTTGTTAAATTTAATAAGAGTATGCAAAAATACATTCCTTATAATCCTAAAATCTGCAAGCCTATAGACAAAATAGCTATTAAGAAAATATGGGTTCCAAAAAGAACAATAATAGCTAACATACAAGGACCCAAAAGAGCTTGGGTTCCTAAGTTGAAAATCTGAATATTTTCTGTAGGTGTGTCTAGCACTCAAGGCTCCAACAAAAGATGTTAATTTAGACATTGGGTGCTCTAGACATATGTTAAAGAATGAAACTTAAAATATACTTAAGAAAAATAATTGAAATGAAAAGAATAATGAAATTAGTAATCCTTGCATCTCATCATTCTCTTTGCCTTAGTATCTAATTAAAACATAAATTGCAGGTATTAATCAATTTTGTGATATAGGTAATATTTTTAAAAATATAATCAAATCACTTCATTTTATAGTATGCTTTACTTACTGCTGGATAAGTTGCTAAATGATTAATCAATTTATTAAGAATAACTCTATGAATTCTCTATATGCTTGATTGAGAGTTTTCTTTAATCTTTTATTGATCATAGACATGAGAATGTATACTTGGTATGCCTTTAAATATATGCACTATGAATACCAAGATTAAAGAAACCACTTTTGGCATATAAAATCAACTCATACTAGTATGTACTTAATCTCAAAAGACCTTGTCATTGGCTTACTTAAATTAATTTCTACAAGGTCAAAGTTTGCTATGCATGTCATCTAGAAAAACAAACTAGAATCATTTCGAAATCTGAAAATATTGTTTCCACCTCTTAGTCTTTGAAAATTCTCCATAAGAACTTATTTGGATCTCTAGGATAGTGAGCCTAGGAGATAAGCTTCTTGACTTTGTAATTATGGATGATTTTTCAAAGCTAACGTTGGTTTTATTCTTGGCACTTAAATTGAAATATTTTCTGCTTTGGCACAAACTTACAAAAGGTTTCAAATGAAAAAGGTTTGCAAACTGTGAAAGTATCATGGCACAGTTTTGAAAACCAATTTGTTAATAAGGTTTGCACAGAAAACGGTATTGAATACAATTATTTTTGCACCAAGAATACTATTACATATAGGGGTTATAAAAATATAAAAATAGAACCTTTGTTGTGTAAGGACAATGCTTTGTGATAGCAGTTGATTAATGTTATCATCACAGCTTGTCATATTATAAGGTTTCTATTAAATCTATTTTTGAAAAAACCCCATGTGAACTCATGAAAAACAGAAAATCAAATGGTGCATACCTTCATGTTTTTTCAGTTATACATGTTGTTGCCCAGATAGTCAACCCAAGAGGGGGGGTGAATTGGGTTTTAAAATAATTTAGATAATTAAAACGATGTGGTTGATTAATTAAAAACTATTGCAAGTTATTTAATTAATGCTAAGTGCTGTGAGTGATGTGAGGGGAAGAAGAAGAGAGACAATCCAATGCAAGCACAGAGTTTTATAGTGGTTCGGAGCTACCCCTTGCTCCTACGTCCACTCCCCAAGTCTCTCTTGGGAATTCACTATAACCCCCTTGGATTACAGCCGGTTGTTTTGCAAGCTCACAACCAAACTTGTTGTTTTACGAGCTCACAACGAACTCGGTCGGTTTTCCCAGGCTCACCGACTAGAACCAACCCCGATTGTTTTCCCGGGCTCACAATCAAACCCTTACACACGTTGGTTTTTAACTTGGCTCACCAACCAACCTTAGTCCCCTTGATTCAATCTCCCGATTGAACCAAGTAAATACAAGTTATAGAAAGAAAGGAAAATAAGCTTCTCAAAAGCAGATGTAAAACAATATAATCAAAAGAGGAGTTTAGAAGCCCTCAAACGCTTTTAAGCTGAAGTAGAGGAATGGCTTCTTGAACTCCGGTCTCCTCTCGAATGTGTAGTCGACTTGAATGCTGGAGGAGAAGGCTTTAATTGCTGGGAAGATGTAGGTGGAGCTGTAAATGCAGATCTTCCCTTTTTCGTTGAAGAGCACGTTGCAGAGCTTGAATCCTTGATTAGTTGGAGTGGAATGACTGTTCTCTGCCTTGCTACAGTCTTCTGTAGCTATTTAAGCCAACCCCCACGGAAACTAGCCGTTACACTGCTTTTTCTGCCCGTTCTGCACACTCTGCGCAGCCTGACAATATGACCGTTGGTGGGTTGGAGTCGACTCGCGCGATCAGGAGTCGACTCGGCAACTGTTCCAAATTTGAATTAAAGTTGCCGTCACGACTGGGAGTCGACTCGTCTTGACCCTGAGTCGACTCGCCAACTTCTGGAGCTGACCTGGCAATTTTGGAGTCGGCTCATCCACTGAAGTCCGTGGATCCAATTTTGAATTTTGTCCACTCGAGTCGACTCGACTGTCCTTGGAGTCGACTCGAATCTCAGAGCCCGAACTCCCGATTCTCTGTCTTTTGGCTCATCCAGTCTTGGAGTCGACTCGAACTTCCTTGGAGTCGACTCGGCTCTCAGTTTCCGAAAGTTGGTCTTCTGCCTTTTGACGTGAAGCTTGTCTTGGAGTCGACTCGAGCTGTCTGGGAGTCGACTCGAATCTCAGACTCGAAAACTGCTCTCTGACTTTTCTTTGTGTACCTCTTGGAGTCGACTCTTACTACCCTGGAGTCGACTCGTTGAACATTGGAGTCGACTCGCGCACTTCAGGAGTCGACTCGTTGACAGGTTCTGAGATGAGGCTTTCTGTTCTTCTTTCTGTTCTCAGTCGGAGTCGACTCGTACTAGTCTGGAGTCGACTCGAGCTCGTGCCAGTGAACTTGATACGCTTGGAGTCGACTCGTGATACTCGGGAGTCGACTCGAGTCTCAGACTTTGGTTCAGCAGACTTCTTAACTTATCCAAAATACTATGAACCAAATCTAGAGACACTTGGACAGGATTTTCACTAAAACACTCAATTGAATTCATTAGTAATCACAAGATATACTCAAATGCTTTGAGCTCATCAAAATCAAATGCGGTTTTAATCAATCACTCCACAATCTTTCCCTTTTTGATGATGACAAAACTTTGAGTATATGTAAAATGACTTGCTCAATAAATAATGAAATAAAATCCATAAATGAATTCAAATGTCTGATAATTTAATTTATCCAAGTTTGAAAGGAGTGAAACAGCAAATTTCGGAGTTAAAGCTCCCCCTTTCATTTGGAATTATATAAGCCTTCATATTATGCAATCAATTGTTTGGCTTATATGTCATTAATGATTTAGCTTGATTAAAATTCAGATTCTCCCCCTCAACATATGCATTCAACTATGTTTTGATTCTCTGAATTTCCTTTTAATGCTATGAAGTTTTTGAACTGAATTTTTTGTTTTTAGAGGGAAAATCTATCAATTTGTTCTTGAGTAGGATTCAGCTAATCTCCGAATATCCCTTGAATAGATTCTGGAGATTACTCCATTAGGAGCCCCAAAAGAGAGATAATGAGCCTCGAGGTACCGAATCCACTTAGAACAAATTTGTGTGTCTTTTTATTGATTTCCATTGATTTCTTTTACATATTTCATCCATATTTCTCCCCTTTTACATATTGTATACATATTTCTCCCCCTTTTTGTCATCATACGAAAAAGGAGGTAATCACACACAATCAATGGCACAACCAATCATCAAATGGCACAGAAATGAAGATAAGATGTCTACTCATTGTATTGATATGAATGTGAATACATTTGAGCATACAATACGTAAAGCAAAGCAATACAAAACAAAGCAAAAAGAACATCTATGGTCTCCTCGAGGATGAAGATCCCCCCCTCGAGGATGTATCTCCCCCTCTCGATGATGCATCTCCTCCTCTGGAGGATGTGGCTCCTCCTCTCGAGGATGTGGCTCCTCCTCTCGAGGATGGTGCTCCTCCTCTCAATCGGCTCTGCTCCATGAGGAGGGTGACTGCATCTGTGACATGGCCAAGCTGTGTGATGATAGACGTGGTGGCTCTGCTATGTGTAGTGGAGAGCTCTGTCACCGACGCCTGAAGCCCAGTCACCGATGTCTGAAGTGCGTCCAGCTTGTCGATGAGTACATTCGCCAAGCGCTCGGCCCCCTCGGTGGTGGTGTGCATGTCACGACCTATCTCCTCTCGCATCTGTCGAGTGGAGCTCGTGACCTCACTCATGCTGTGGAACTGGGCCTGGACCAAACTCCGGACATTGTAGATCTCTTCCCGTACATGAGCCGTCATGTCAGTCACGGCTGTCAAGGAAGGGACCAACTGAGAAGAGACGGGTGCAGGAGTGGGAGCAGGCACTGCACCTCGGAGCTCCCGAAGCAGCTCATCCCTCACCTCTCTGATCTCCTGTCGCAGCTCCCGGAGCTGCTCAGGATCAATCCGGACCGCCATAGAGGGTGGTGCCGAGGAGGAAGGTCCGGCGGAGGTGGTAGGAGCAGGAGGAGTGGATGGAAGGTCTGGATGGTTTGGAAGGTCTGAGTAGTCTGAATCGGGCTCAGGACTGGGTGAAGGTCGGGTGGTCTGAGCGGTGAGGGTAGACTTCCTAACCCATACCCCCTCTCTCTTCCGAAACCCCATCCTGTGCATGGTCCCCGTACACAAGCGATCTGTCCATCGCAATGCACGAGAGGGTTCCCTCTCAGGAATGGGAATCTCGTACTCCCTAAAGAGAAGAGTAAAAATCATGCCGTATGGGAGGGTGAGCCTAGGTCTATCTAGGGGCTCACACATATAGCTATATATGAGTTTGGGGAAGTTGACCGGGGTGTCCTGAAGAATGTAAGACATAATAGCTAGGTCCCTCTCATTTACAAAATCAAATCTTCCTGTCTTAGGGAAGACAGACCTGGACAGAATACTCAAAAGGATTCTCACTTCAACAGGAAGTGAGCTAGCAGATACCTCGTCTAGGGGAGACTGAGGTGGATGCCCTAAGACGACCGTAAGGGCCTCAACTCTATCCTCAGGGTGTGCGGGAGCCACCCCTACTAGTGGAAGGTGGAGGATGTGGCCAATAAGATCCTCCGTGACAAACATAGGGACACCGGCTACTGTGCCCTCGATACCCCCATCTCCCCGATGGACGGTACCGTAAAACTCTCTAACGAGCCCTGGATATGTGGGGAGGTCCAATGTAAGGAAGAACTCTAAGCCTTGGGCTCTAAGCCTATCACCTATGGTGAACCCTTCCCGGGAGAGGAAGTCGAAATCGACATACCTCCCGGTGGAGACGACCTTCCCGGCCAATGGCCTCGCGGGAACCGCCCTAGGCGGGGAACGAGCCGGAGGTGGTTGCCTCGCGGGATCGTGCCGCGCCTTGGAGCGCCGCTCGGGACCGGCCTCGGGACGGGACCTCTTCCTAACCACGGTCTTACGAGGCATCTTGACCTAAACGGGAAGAAACACCTAAAGGACGGAGAAAGGTCGACGGAGGAGACTCGGGACGGACCGGAGACGACCTAGGAACGGACGAAAACCCTAAGAACCGGTGAAAAATCGACCGAACAGAGGTTGGAGACGATCGGGGAAGACCTAGGAGTCGGCTCTAGGGCTTTTTGAACAGTGGCGGCTTGAAAGAGAAGTGTTTGCGAAACGACAAACCTAGGGTTAAAAAGTCGGATCCCGACTGCGAGTCGACTCCCCTGAGTCGCGAGTCGACTCGACCTCGAGTCGACTCCAGAATATGCGCGAGTCAACTCTCCTTATGCGCCTGTAGACTTCGAGTCGACTCCCGACAATGTGCGAGTCGACTCCCCCTCAGCTGCCATCTTTGCGAGTCGACTCCCCCTTAGGAGCCGGCTCTGAAACTTACTCGAGTCGTCTCTAACCTTGGCACGCACCTAAAAGTCATGCTATAACCGTGCCAAATGAGGGAAAATCACCTAATTGGGATCTGATTTGATGATCATTGAATGTAAACTCTATTTTAACCGCATTCTAATCATCAAAATCAATTAATCTAGTGGAAACTCCCACTAGGATGGATCAATCACTCCTAATCCCCTCCTAAGCACGCTAAACCTCTCTTCACTTAGGGGTTTTGTAAAAATATCTGCTAATTGATTATCAGTACAAACAAATTGGAGTGACACATCACCATTCAATACATGATCTCTTATGAAGTGATGTCTTATCTCAATGTGTTTAGTTCTTGAATGTTGAATTGGATTTTTAGTTAGATTTATGGCACTTGTATTATCACAATTAATGGGGATTTTATCTTGTTTAATGCCATAATCTTCTAATTGTTGTTTAATCCACAAGATTTGAGCACAACAACTCCCGGCTGCCACATATTCAGCTTCTGCAGTGGATAATGCAACCGAGTTTTGTTTCTTGCTAAAGCATGAGATTAGGTTTTCTCCTAGAAACTGACACGACCCGCTGGTACTTTTTCTATCAAGCTTACATCCAGCGAAGTCTGAATCTGTGTACCCTATTAAGTTTAGGCTAGATTCTTTAGAGTACCATAGCCCTATGTTCTTAGTTCCTATTAAGTATTTAAAAATTCTCTTAACTGCAGCTAGGTGTGATTCTTTAGGATTAGCCTGATATCTAGCACACATGCAAACACTAAACATAATATCAGGTCTACTTGCAGTAAGATATAGTAAAGATCCTATCATACCTCTATAAAGTTTTTGATCTACAGATTTACCTGATTCATCTTGATCTAATTTGCATGATGAGCTCATGGGGGTGCTGATTGATTTGTTTCCTTCCATATCAAACTTCTTGAGCATCTCCTTGACATATTTTGCTTGATTGATGAAGATGCCTCCTTCAGATTGTTTGATTTGAAGCCCGAGGAAGTAGTTCAGCTCTCCCATCATGCTCATCTCAAACTCACTCTGCATCAAATCAGTAAACTCTTCGCAGAGGCGATTGTTAGTAGCACCGAAAATGATATCATCAACATAAATCTGTACTAATAGCATCTCCTTATTTTGCTTTTTCAGAAATAATGTTGTGTCTACATTTCCCCTAGAGAATTCATGTTCTAATAGAAATTTACTAAGTCTCTCATACCATGCTCTAGGTGCTTGTTTTAATCCATAAAGTGCTTTGTTCAGTTTATACACATGATTAGGGTATTGATGATTTTCAAAACCAGGAGGTTGTTCTACATACACTTCCTCATTAATATACCCATTTAAAAATGCACTTTTTACATCCATTTGAAATAGTTTGAAATCCTTAGAGCATGCATATGCTAATAATAGTCTAATAGCCTCAAGTCTAGCTACGGGAGCAAAGGTTTCATCAAAATCTATGCCTTCTTCTTGATTATAACCCTTTGCCACTAGTCTAGCCTTATTCCTTATAACAATTCCATTTTCATCTAGCTTATTTTTATATATCCATTTTGTACCTATAATTGGATATTTAGAAGGTCTCTCTACTAGATCCCACACTTTGTTTCTAGTAAATTGGTTTAGTTCTTCTTGCATTTCATTTATCCAATTTACATCATTTTTGGCTTCTTCTATATGTTTGGGCTCAAAGTGTGAAACAAAAGCTAGATGGTTATTTAGATTTCTAAGTGAAGCTCTAGTCCTAACCGGTTGAGATGGATCATCTAGAATGAGTTCCTTAGGATGCCCGTGAGCATACCTCCAAGCTTTTGTTAGCCCATGATCCACAATAGCCTCTTGGCTTGATGATTCTCCTTCAATCAACTTTTGATTATCATCTTGTAATCCCATCTCATCTATCTTTTCCTCAAGTATTTCAACATCATCATCAAAATTAACTTTCTTACTAGAGGAGATGTCACTAGAGTCATCAAATACTACATGTATAGATTCTTCTATGACTAAGGTTCTTTTATTAAATACTCTATAGGCTTTACTAGTTGTAGAATAACCTAAGAATATTCCTTCATCAGATTTAGGGTCAAATTTTCCTAGATTATCTTTCCCATTATTATGCACAAAACACCTACATCCAAAAACATGAAAATAATTAACCTTTGGTTTTCTGTTTTTCCACAGTTCATAAGGTGTTTTCTTTATAATGGGTCTCAATAGAACTCTATTTAATATGTGACATGAGGTATTAATGGCTTCTCCCCAAAAGTACTTAGGGAGGTTACTTTCACATAACATAGTTCTAGCCATTTCCTCTAGTGTTCTATTCTTCCTTTCCACAACTCCATTTTGTTGTGGTGTCCTAGGTGCTGAGAAATTATGGGTTATCCCCTTTTTACTACAAAATTCATCAAATGATTGATTTTCGAATTCGGTACCATGGTCACTTCTAATGGCTATGACTGAAGACTCTCTAGCATTTGTTACTTCCTTATGGAACTTCTTAAAAACAGAAAATGCTTGATCCTTATGTGCTAGAAACATGACCCATGTGTACCTAGAATAATCATCTACTATAACTAGACCATATTTATTTTCACATAGGCTTGTTGTTCTAGTTGGACCAAATAGGTCCATGTGTAGTAATTCTAGAGGCCTAGAAGTAGAGACACATTTTATGGATTTAAAAGAGTTCCTAGATTGTTTGCCAAATTGACATGCTTCACATATTTTGTTCTTTTCAAATTTTAATTTTGGCAAACCTATCACGGAGTCTCTTTTAACTAGTTTAGTTATTGTGTCCATGTTTGCATGACCTAACTTACGGTGCCATAACCAACTAGCATCATTATCTTTAGTTTCATTTACAACTAGACATTGGTTATGTTTTGCAAGATCTTCTAGGTCTACAACATATACATTTCCACGTCTAATTCCTTTAAAAACTAAACTATTATCATTAGGATTTGTTATAATGCATAGTGATGGTTTAAACATAACATCATATCCTATATCACATAATTGACTAATGCTTAACAAGTTATGCTTAAGACCATCAACATATCTAACATTATCTATAAAAGTAGAAGGGGTGATTTGAACTTTACCAATACCAATGATATGACCTTGGTTGTTGTCTCCAAAAGTCACAGCACCTCCCTTCTTAGCTTCAAGGGTGAAAAATTGATCTTTATCATCCGTCATGTGCCTTGAGCAGCCACTATCCAAATACCAGCGGTTTTTGTTGACCTTGGCTGCAAGACACTCCTACACAAGCAAATCATGTCATCTTAGGTACCCAAGTTTTCTTGGGTCCTTCATGGTTAGTCAAGTTGGTTCCTTTTGGAACCCATACCCTTTTAATTTTCCTTTTTGTTTTACTTTTCCTATAGTCACATGCATTTGCCTTATGTCCTATAGTTCCACAACAAAAGCAGGTTATTTTCTTAGTTTTAGTTTCTCCAGCTTTAACAAAGAAGTTACTAAGAAGTTTTTGTTTATTTCTTGGTTTATACCCTAAACCCGCTTTATTAAATACTGCTCGTTGACTATTTAGTATCATGTTTAATTTTTCAGAACTATATGTAAATTTTTCAACTAAGGGTTTGTATTTGTTAAGTTCTTTAGTTAGTGTTTGATTTTCTGCTTTTAGATCATTAAGTTCTTTTGTAAGATCCTTATCTAAGGTTTGTTTATATTTTTTAAGTTCTGAAAATTCCTTAGTTAGTTTTTCATTATCTTTAGTTAAGGTGTTAGTCTTTTGAGTTAAAAGTTGGTTGTTTGTTTTAAGTTCAATATTTTCTTTGGCGATTAAGTCCTTATCCTTAACTAATTTATCGTATTTATGTAGGTATGATTGATTAGCTATTTTCAGTTCTTTATTCTTAAGATTTATAGCCTTATATTCTACCATTAACTCATTAAATGCATCATAAAGTTCATCAAAAGAAAAATCAAGATGCGTATCGGAAGTTACCTCGTTTTCGTTGGCCATGAAGCAGAAATTGGCCTTCTCTTCTTGTTCATCATCTGATGAGGAGGATGATGAGTCGGAGTCGGATAGTGTAGTGACAAGAGCCTTCTTCTTCTTGTACTTACTCCCCTTCTTCAGTAAGGGGCACTCTGCTCTTATGTGACCCGGCTTCTTGCACTCGTAACACCCAATCCCCTCGTTTTCCCTTTCCTTACCTTTGTCCTTGCGGTAGAAATTTGAGGGGCCTCTCCTTTGATGATAGGACTTCTTGTGGTTGATGAATCTCTTGAACTTGCGCACAAGAAGAGCCTCACCATCATCTTCCTCATGTTCTTCTTCTTCACTGCTGCTACTGCAGGACAAGTCCTTGTTAGATGAAGTAGATTTAAGTGCTATTACCTTTTTCTTATGGGAGGACTCTTCTTCGCTGTGTTGCTTCATGGTTAGCTCGTGAGTCATTAGGGATCCAAGGAGCTCTTCGAGTGGAAGCTTGTTCAAGTCTTTAGCTTCTTGGATTGCCGTCACCTTGGCTTCCCATGACCTTGGTAGACAGCGAAGTATTTTCCTGACAAGATCACTGTTAGTATAGCTCTTGCCAAGGCTTTTTAGGCCATTGACAATGTCAGTAAACCTAGTGAACATGCTCGTGATTGTCTCATTAGAATCCATTTTAAATAGTTCATACTTATGAACCAATATATTAATTTTGGATTCTTTAACTTGATTCATGCCCTCATGGGTCACTTCAAGTCTATCCCAGATCTCTTTTGCAGAGTTGCAAGTAGAGACCCTATTGAATTCATTTCTATCTAAGGCACAATAAAACATATTCATAGCTTTAGAGTTTAATTGTGCCTTCCTCATGTCATGTTCATCCCAATCCTTTTCTAATTTGGGTACCTTAACACCCTCTACATATGTGGATGGGATGTATGGGCCATTCACTACAATGGTCCACATCTCATAGTCTTGGGCTTGGACGAATATTCTCATCCTAGCCTTCCAGTATGAGTAGTCGGATCCATTGAAAAAGGGGGTCTTTGGGTGGACTGACCCTCAATGTGAGAAGATCCAAATGGGGTTGTCATTTTGATCTTTTAACTCTTGAGTGGAGGAGTTTTTGGCTCTGATACCACTTGTTGCCCAGATAGACAACCCAAGAGGGGGGGTGAATTGGGTTTTAAAATAATTTAGATAATTAAAACGATGTGGTTGATTAATTAAAAACTATTGCAAGTTATTTAATTAATGCTAAGTGCTGTGAGTGATGTGAGGGGAAGAAGAAGAGAGACAATCCAATGCAAGCACAGAGTTTTATAGTGGTTCGGAGCTGCCCCTTGCTCCTACGTCCACTCCCCAAGTCTCTCTTGGGAATTCACTATAACCCCCTTGGATTACAGCCGGTTGTTTTGCAAGCTCACAACCAAACTTGTTGTTTTACGAGCTCACAACGAACTCGGTCGGTTTTTCCAGGCTCACCGACTAGAACCAACCCCGATTGTTTTCCCGGGCTCACAATCAAACCCTTACACACGTTGGTTTTTAACTTGGCTCACCAACCAACCTTAGTCCCCTTGATTCAATCCCCCGATTGAACCAAGTAAATACAAGTTATAGAAAGAAAGGAAAATAAGCTTCTCAAAAGCAGATGTAAAACAATATAATCAAAAGAGGAGTTTAGAAGCCCTCAAACGCTTTTAAGCTGAAGTAGAGGAATGGCTTCTTGAACTCCGGTCTCCTCTCGAATGTGTAGTCGACTTGAATGCTGGAGGAGAAGGCTTTAATTGCTGGGAAGATGTAGGTGGAGCTGTAAATGCAGATCTTCCCTTTTTCGTTGAAGAGCACGTTGCAGAGCTTGAATCCTTGATTAGTTGGAGTGGAATGACTGTTCTCTGCCTTGCTACAGTCTTCTGTGGCTATTTAAGCCAACCCCCACGGAAACTAGCCGTTACACTGCTTTTTCTGCCCGTTCTGCACACTCTGCGCAGCCTGACAATATGACCGTTGGTGGGTTGGAGTCGACTCGCGCGATCAGGAGTCGACTCGGCAACTGTTCCAAATTTGAATTAAAGTTGCCGTCACGACCGGGAGTCGACTCGTCTTGACCCTGAGTCGACTCGCCAACTTCTGGAGCTGACCTGGCAATTTTGGAGTCGGCTCATCCACTGAAGTCCGTGGATCCAATTTTGAATTTTGTCCACTCGAGTCGACTCGACTGTCCTTGGAGTCGACTCGAATCTCAGAGCCCGAACTCCCGATTCTCTGTCTTTTGGCTCATCCAGTCTTGGAGTCGACTCGAACTTCCTTGGAGTCGACTCGGCTCTCAGTTTCCGAAAGTTGGTCTTCTGCCTTTTGACGTGAAGCTTGTCTTGGAGTCGACTCGAGCTGTCTGGGAGTCGACTCGAATCTCAGACTCGAAAACTGCTCTCTGACTTTTCTTTGTGTACCTCTTGGAGTCGACTCTTACTACCCTGGAGTCGACTCGTTGAACATTGGAGTCGACTCGCGCACTTCAGGAGTCGACTCGTTGACAGGTTCTGAGATGAGGCTTTTTGTTCTTCTTTCTGTTCTCAGTCGGAGTCGACTCGTACTAGTCTGGAGTCGACTCGAGCTCGTGCCAGTGAACTTGATACGCTTGGAGTCGACTCGTGATACTCGGGAGTCGACTCGAGTCTCAGACTTTGGTTCAGCAGACTTCTTAACTTATCCAAAATACTATGAACCAAATCTAGAGACACTTGGACAGGATTTTCACTGAAACACTCAATTGAATTCATTAGTAATCACAAGATATACTCAAATGCTTTGAGCTCATCAAAATCAAATGGGGTTTTAATCAATCACTCCACACATGTTATATTCTCAAGAATGAAATATATGCCAAATCTGATAAAACAAGTGTTTCTTTGGATATTACTCTCTAAGCAATGCATATAGAATATTCAATGAAAAGATACCAGTTGTAGAAATGTCAATTCATATTATTCTTATTAAAACTAGATCTTTTATTGAGAATATAGTTTGTCATTTTTGCTTCTATTTAAAAGACATTAAGAAGAATGAACAAGATGATAATTGGTTAAGTTAAACTAAATCATTTTGAAAGGGATAAAATTTGAAATCTTATTGAAGAATCTGAAAACTTTTTATATTTGGAACAAAACTGAGTTTTTCAGAAACACACTTAATTAAGAAGAATTTGTGATTACTAAAAGAATTAATCAGAAAAGATGAAATAGATCTTGATGAAATCTTTGCATGATTAGAAGCCAAAGATAACCACTTTCATTTGATTGTTTTATGAGACTTGTATTTTGTCAAATGAATGTGTAGAATGAACCTCTGTGTGGTTATATTATTAAAATTTTTATGTAAAAATAACCATCTATATTTGAAAAATATTCATTACAAACATGATAAAATACTATTTGATTTAGAACAAGCACCAAGAGCATGATATGAATGATTAAGTAACTTTTTGATAGAAAGTAATAGTGATAAAACTATGTATCAAAAAAAAAATTCTGATATCATAATTGCTCAAATATATATTGATGACATTATTTGTGGTGCTACTAATGAAGCTTTATGTAAAGTTTTTTTTTTTCTAAGCTCATGCAGGGTGAGTTCGAAATGAGTAAAATGGATGAACTAATCTTTCCTCTCGAACTCCAAACTAAGACAAATAAGAAAGGGGATCTTCATTGGCCAAAGTAAGTTCACAAGAATATTCTTACAGAAGTTTGGCATGAAGAAAGGTATATCTATGACCCCATATTATAGAGTTTAAAAATAATGAGCAAGGTAATTTTACTGTTTGAAGCTGTATTACTATATCATGCAGCTTGTAGGCCAAATTGTATGCTCATTTTGTGCTTATATGCAAAGATATCAAACTAATTCTAATGAATCACATCTAATTGATATCAAAAGATTCATAAAAATCTGTTAAGATAATAAAACTAAGTAAGTACTCCAATCTTAGGTAAAAGCAAAACAAGCATAATATATTCAGCACATTTGTAAGAATTATGTGAGCATTCCTTTGGATGGGATAAAATCCATAATCAACTATAATAGGAAGAGTTTGGAGTGAACATTTTTTAAAAAAGAAAAGTTTAACCTTTCTACATTGCTCATCATAGGGATGGTGCCAATGGGAAGGCTAGTGGTAGTACCCGGCACGATTTGACCCAACTATTCGGTGTAGGGTATATTAGGGACGGCACAAGAGGGAGGCTAGTGGTAGTACCTCGTGCCCCTTCCAACTCCACCGGATAGGGAGCAAATAGAATATAGAGCATAGAAAAGTAAAATCGAAAAACAACTAGCATTTATGTCTACTTCATAAATAATACTTCATAAATAAGAGGGAGGCTAGTGGTAGTACCCGGCACGATTTGACCCAACTATTCGGTGTAGGGTATATTAGGGACGGCACAAGAGGGAGGCTAGTGGTAGTACCTCGTGCCCCTTCCAACTAACCTTTCCAGTTTGTTTTTCTACTTCATTACAATACAATTTGAACACTTCAAATACTTCAGATTTATGTCTCATTAAATAGACATAACCATACTTCGAAAGGTCGTCTGTGAAAGTAATGAAATATGCATATCCACCTCTAGCATTTATGCTCATTGGCCCACATACATCAGAATGTATTAGGATCAATAAGTCATTGGCTCGTTCACCTTTTCTAGTAAAAGGTGACTTGGTCATCTTACCAAGAAGGCATGATTCACAGATTGTTAATGATTCACAATCATTAACATTGAGGATTCCCTCTTTATTTAACCTGCTCATCCTGTTCTTGTTAATATGACCTAGCCTATGATGCCAAACGTAGACATCCATGACATTATCTATTCTAGGGCGCTTATTCGACTTTTACATTACATGAACAGGCTGTGACAAAATGTAAATGCCATTACTCAGAATTTCATTCATTACAGCAATACCATTCCAAATGATATTGCAATAATCCTTTTTTATTGATATTTCATAACCATTTTTGGCCAAAAGGCCTACAGAAATGACATTCAATAAAAAACTTGGACAATAGTGATAATCACTAAGGACATTTACATGAGAGCTGAATACAAGTTTAAGAATTCCTAAAGCTAGAACTAGAACAGATCTTCCATCTCCAACATTCAGGAATCTTTCTCCTTCTTCAAACCTCTCACTGATCTGAAGTCTCTGCAACGAATTGCAAATATTAAAAGGACTACCGGTATCTAATACCCAGGTCAAATTATCACAAATAGAAAAATTACAAGGCATTATCATATAAATACCTTGATTGGCAACTGATTGCCCACTTTTCTTAGGTTTGTTCGGATCAAGAGATGCAATGTACAGAGGATAATTCCTCTTCCAATGCCCTTGCTTTTTACAGTAGAAGCACTCTGCCTTACTCTAATCAGCCTTCTTCTTCTTAGTCTGACTCTGCTCAGCACGATGCACCTTTTTCTTTTGATTTTTGTTTTTCTTCTTCCCTTTCTTAAAGGAACCACGACCCTTGGACGAACCTCCCACTAAATTCACTGACCCTTTTAGGAGTTGGTGATCCTTCTCAAAAGTTTGTAGTAAATCCAACAATTGGTGATAATTTACTACCGGTTTCGTCATACAAAAATTGGTGAGAAATGGGTGGTACGAACCAGAAAGAGAGTTCAGTATAGCATCTTTCCCCAATTGATCATGAAGTGAAAAACCGAGAGTACTCAGGCGCTTGATCAACTCAATCATGTACAATACATGATCAGTCACCGATGCCCCATCCTTCATCCGTGCGCTGAAAATAGCACAACTAGTCTTGTGCCTTTCAACGTCGTCGGGAGTGCCAAAAGATTCGTTCAACACTTGAATAATTTCTTCGGGCTGGGCATTCTCGAACCGGTGACTGAACTCATCACTCATTGCAGCAAGCATAATGCATCGGACAGTGATACGGTCATTGAGCCACTTCTGATAAGTTTCTCTGATCGTACCCCATGCATTAGCAGCAGGCTGCTCAGATGCTGGATCCGTTATCACATAAAGGATCCGTTCATGCTCTAGCACAATCTTAAGTTTCCAAAGCCAGTTATTGAAATTGGGTTCAGTCAACTTGTCATTATCCAACAATGAACGAAGTGACAAACTAGTGGCCATTTCTGCATAAAAAGAAAATCGGCTATCAGTATATGAATTGACAATATCCTAAAGACTTAAACTTTAGTCTAAAGATCCTCCAACTATTTTATACAAATTTGTAGCTTCTACCTCAAATTCGAAGAATTACACTTAACTCTTTAGTGGGCACTAGAACCTAATAGATCGCATATGGGCCTGAGTGTGGCTCGGCCAACCTATATGCACCAATTGGTAGGTTCTGAACCAATTGTTTCACCAAATAATTTCTAGTGATAATTTTGTCCTAGTCTCTTTGGCAGGCGTGTGGCGCCTCCACCAAAAATTCTGATTAGGTCCAACCATTGAATGATAGGGTTCCATATAATCTACTAATAGATGACCAAGCTCGAGTGTGGCTCGGCCCACCTGATCATCTATTGAAGGTACACTCGACTCATCATATATTGAATGACAATTTCAATGGTCAAATAATCACCAGGCGTGTGGCGCCTCCAATGAATATCTAGCCATTAGACACATTATCATCCAACTTAATGGGAGGCTATGACCCAGTTATCTCTATAACTATTTCATTTTAGGGACCTAATAATTTTAGAGGATTTGATTTAATTGAGAATAGATGAGAAGAACCGGTTAATCTAGATCCTCCCACTGACTTCATCAAGTTAGATTAATAAGAACTAGATTCAATCCGGTTAAGAAGATACCTAAATCAGTCATACTGATTTTTCTTAAAGGCATGGGTCAACTCAAATCATTAAGTAATCCAATCAAAATATGATGGACCATGTCAGACAGGTAAGTGAGATCGGTGGAAGGGATATGCCATTAGCTCGACAAAGACGAATCAGTGCGAGTAGCTCCCAATTAAAAACCACCGATCAAAACTGCCAAACTTACCTTAGATACCGACTGGTTAATCAATTTCGATTTGATTACTCAAATGATTTGGGCTCTACCTCTGAGCCTCAATCAAGTTCCATCTTGGTCTAATCAAAGACATGGAATTTGACCAACTACAACTATTGTATTTGACTTAGAGTTTTCTTGACCTAATCTAGTTACTACTTAATTAGATTTGATCAATTAACTCTAATTAGACCATGTTTGATTCTAACATTAGGTCTAACCCAATCTTAAGAACTTGATTTGAGCTAACCCAAATGCTCTATGAATTATGCAATGTCATTGAATTGAGTTACAATTCTAGATCTAGATTTTCATATCACTTAATTCTCAATTAAGTGTAAGCTTATGAAAATTCAGATCATTGCATTATTCTTAATTACATATTAATTACAAAGTTTCAGTTCTTAAAGCTTATTTTACATATTTGAGATTTGTAATTAATCATGTTAATTTTAGATATAATTCATGTTTAAATCTTAGATGATTTGTGTTCATATATCACATATACAAACTAATATGAATTAACTTAAACAACATACATCATATGCATTTGTTTTCAGATTTGATTTGTCATACAAAATCAGAAAATAAATAAATCAAAAATTTTATTTAGATCTAATCTAAACAAGTTTATGATTTCAGATTTATTCATGTTATTTATATCATATATACATCAACATGAATTTACCTAGATCTCATGCATCATATGCAACTAATTTTCAGATCTGATTAATCATGCAAAATCAGTAACTAAATCATTCATAAATACTCTTTAGATCTGATCTAAACATATTTATAAATCTTAGATTTAATTACAAAGATTAAAATAGATTTTAATCTACCTTTCATTGTTCATCTTCAAGGATCAATCACAGTAGCACCCCTACACGCCATAGGAGATCCCATCGAATGGGAAAAGAGGGTACCGAACCCTTCTTTCTCCTATGACCGGACGACCTGGTGATTAATCCAATTAGATTACTAAACTCCTCAGATTAATACAATTATTTTAAGCATAAACAGTTTAAACATACAATAAACCTTGGCTCTGATACCATTGAAAGTAACCCTTGTGGGCTGCATGCATTTATTTTCAAAAAAAATTACAGCAGAAGCATTTAAAAATTAAACTATTTAATTTTCATGCATGCTAGAGATCAGATCTCTACAACAAAATTAAGAACTATGATTTAAATGTTTATGTAAAACATGAAACAATGAATGTATGTCTAACATACAATTCTGAAATTTCAGCAACCCTAAAATTTAAGCAACCATGTTTAAGATCTAATCTTAACTTTAATGAGATCAAATCTCATACTTGATTCCTTAGAGGTCTTGGATGACTCCTTGATCACGCTTTGCAACCGCACATGTGTCCGGCCTCTATAGATTGTCCATGCGAAGCCCTAGGTAGATCATTTTCCGTGGGAGTGCTAGCTCGCGCAGGAACGCCGCAATGGTTGAAGCTTTCTCCTTCCAAACACTCAACCTTTGATTGTTCTTCAAGAAGATGGAGGATGGACGTAAGGAAGAAGGAGAAGAAGGGATGGAGGCCCTCAGAGAATTTTTTCAGAATTTTTTGAAACCTCTAAATATTGTATATCTTGAACCCTAGGCGTGGGGGTCTTTTATAGCCAAAAGACTCCCCCACGCCTCACACCTAATTAGCCAATTAATTTAGCTGATAAAATCTCCAAAAATTATGATGATTTGACAGCTAATAGGAGATAAACATATCCAAATTTTATGCATTTTGGATCCCTAAAAGATAGGAATTCACGCGTTGAAAGTTCAGCTGCAGACCACCCTATTTCATGCGCCATGCAGTCCCTATAAATTAGGAAATTCATATGAATCCTTTTAGAAAAATTTGATAATGAACACCCCAGATTTATTTATTTATATATATATATATATATTTTCTTCAGACTGAATGCTAAGAAGAATGACTTGTGCAATATCTAGCCTTATTAAGTTTTTTAGCTTACCCATGTAGCGAGTGTTAGGCCAATGACTCCCGTTCCAGATGGCTCAGGGCACTAGGTGTAGAGACACCCTAACAGGCTTAATAACTCAAGTTAACTAGGCTTCAAGGCCAAATTAGTCACTCCGAGTTTAATCTCAATCATACTCACCTTTTTACGCGAACACTCGCTGCTTGCCAGGCAAGAGGCCCGGTTGCTCAGTGAGAAGACTTAAAATAAACTCATTATTTTATTTTATCCATTTTTTTTTGATTAGGATGTTCATCACACATATAACTTTAAATTATCCCGAAGATTAAAAGTATTCATATTAGTTGCAAGTATACATACCCCACTATTCATGTGCTTACGTGTAGGTGCTAAATCATCTTGTATTATGTTAGCAGAAGATAGGTGGGACGAAAACTCAAGCTAGAACTGCTATCATATTTCTTAACTCAAAGTTATTGTCAAAGCAATTCCTAGTTTGTAAAGCCAAAAAGATTAGAGCTTGAGTTAAAAATTTGAAATCCTTTTTTTTTAAATTTTTTTTAATTGCATAAAAAATAAAAAATATTCTCACCCCCATACCTAAATCTAACATTGTCCTCAATGTTAAAGCAGTAAGAGGACACATGAGAAGTTACTTGATATGGGTGGATAAATTGAAAATTGGGGCAAAATCTCCCAAACTTGCATGTTAGTTATTTATTATTTTTTTATTATTTTTTTAATATTTATATGTTGGGTTGCCTCCCAAGAGCGCTAAGTTTTATGTCTTCAGCGAGACAAAATGTAGGTTCATTTTTTTTCCAACTATTATCTAAGAATGGTTTTGGAAGAGTCCAAGGAAGAACAGTCGGCTGATGACGATCTATGCTCATAAGGGGAACAGAATTAGGGAGCGCATGCTCGACCCCTTCTAGATAAGCCTCTAAAGGATCTTTACTATAAGTTTGTAAGAAAGTCTTCTGAACCAGACTTTCAATCATGTCAACTTCATTGATTTCTTCATCGCCTGGTGGTTGTTTATTTATGTTGAAGACATTAAGCTCGATTTTCATGTTGCCAAAAGATAACTTCAGCATGCCATTTCGACAATTGATCACAGCATTTGCTGTGGCTAAGAAAAGTCTCCCTAAAATTATAGGTGTGTGAATGTCTGGATGTATTACAGGTTCGGTCTCAAGGATAACGAAGTCCACAGGATAGTAAAACTCGTTTACCTTCACTATTACATCCTCTACCATCCCCTTGGGGTACTTCACCATCCTATCTGCTAAGAAAAGGGTAATATTTGTGGGCTTTAATTCTCCCAAACCTAACTTTTGGTACACACAGTAGGAAAGTAGGTTCACACTGGCTCCTAAATCTAATAGGGCTCTCTGGATGATCGTCTCTCCTATTTTTATTTCAATGGTTAGGCAACCAGAGTCTTTGAATTTTGGGGCAATCTGTTATTGAATGAGAGATGAGGCTTGTGCAGCCATAACAGCTTGCCTAGAAATGCTGGTTTTTCTTTTGACCGTGGTGAGGTCTTTCAAGAATTTTGTATAGGAGGGAATTTGTCGTATGGCATCGAGGAAAGGTATATTTATTTGAACAGTTTTAAAAACTTCCATTATTTCATCAAAGTTAGATTGTTTCTTGGAGTCCCGAAGTCTACTGGAAAAGGGAAGCTTAGGTTTGTATGTTTCTATGGGTTCTTCCTTTTTTTCTGATTTATCCTGTTCTTGACCTCTCTTCTGAATAGGGTTCTTATCAGATTCATTTTTATTTTCTTTTTCATGTTTATGAAGTTAGACTTTATTGTCCACTTGCTTGTCAGACCTTAAAGTGGTAATTGCCTGAACTTCATAGGTCGGATTTCCATTAGAATCGATTTGATACTGACCTCTTTGACCTTGATTTTGTTGTCTATTAGGGTTAGGCACTGGTTGACTAGGTAGTTCACCTCTCTTCCTATCCCCTAGAGAGTTAGCTATTTGGCTCAGACTAACCTCAAGTTTTGCAATTGCTTGCACATGGAATTGGTTAGTCTGGGCTTGGGCTATATTGGTCTGTTGTTGTTGCTTGATAAAATCTTATTGTTGTTTCATCATATTAGCCATCATGGTTTCTAATTATGAAGGTTGCTGCGGGATAGGGGCATTATAAGGAGGTACAGATGGAACCAAAAGTTGGTTCATTTGTGATGGACCTATCCTGGGGAAGTTGTTCTGAAAACCTGGTGGACCACCTTGATGCTGAATAGGTCCGTTCTGCTTATATGAGAAATTTGGGTGGAACCTATTATCAGGATGGTAAACTGGGCTAAATGAATTGGGAGTGGGCTTTTTGAAGGCACTATATGAATTTAGAGCATTTACTTGCTCGGCCTTTATGGTGGGCAGATTAGGGCAGCACTCCACTAGATGCTTAGAACTGTTACACAAAATACATAAGCCCTGTGGATCGTGTTCCACTTTCATGACGGGATTTGACTCTTTGTATGAACTCGAACTAGTGAAAACAGTGAAAGCATCAAACTTTTTACTTAAGTTGTTCATTCCAGTCACCAGATTGGACATGACATTTTTGAGTTCTGGATCTATTTTTATTCCGTAGGTACTTGGTTCTCTAGACCCGAACTCATCTCTATTTACTTCTTCACCATAGCTACTCCAATTTTGGGCATTCTCGGCTAAGTCAACAAGAAATTCATAGGCTTGATCTGGGGTTTGGTTCATGAACCTACCCTTGTGCATAGACTCGATCATGTTTCTATGTGCCGGAGGTAGTCCTTTATAAAAGAAGTGGACCAGATCAGTCTTATCAAGCCCATGGTGCGGGCACTTGACCAAAAGATCATGGAATCTTTCCCAAAGTTGGGAAAATTCCTCCTCAGATTTTCCTCTAAAAGTTCTGATGGCATCCTTAATTTTTTCAGTTTTTACCATGGGATAGAACTTAGCCATGAACTTCCTAGATAGTTGTTCCCATGATGTGATGGAATTTGAAGCAAGGGAATACAACCATGCAGCAGCACGATCCTCTAAAGTCATGGGAAACAACCTTAATTTAATACCCTCTTCATCTAAGTTTTGATTTCTAAACGTTTGACAGATTGTCAAAAATTTGTTTAGATGAATGTAGGGTTGTTCACTCTCAAACCCATGAACTTGGGTAACATGTTTATTGCTGCAGTCCGAATTTCAAATTGGGCTGCATTATTTATTGGCAACACTATATATGTAGGTGGACTAGCGGATGCAGGAGCGAATAATTCATTCAGGGTTCTGATATGATCACCCATTGTAGAGATTGGTGGTTGATCACTAATTCGTCGGATGTGACGATAATTTTTTCCAACCTCTGAGTTAAATGGTGTTAACTTACCCCTTAATGATCTTCTACCATGCATACATTATCCACAACTTAATTAGACTCGACTCCTAAACGAAATCCTAAAAGATAAGAAGAAGGGCTAGACCAAAATGACCACAATCAACACCACACAATGGATTGGCTCTTTAATCTTTGAATTAAGTGAGGTTTGGTAGCTTTTAATCTAGTTGCACAGAGATTTATTAGGTTAAAAAGTTCCTGAAATTCTCTCCTAGATTAGACAGCTCCTAATCTCCCTTTCAGATTAAGCTTGAGCTTACCAGTTAAGCGATCCAGTAACCAGTGACCAGAAAAGTTCCGGGATGTGTGGTGGTGCCAGAAGGGATACACCGATACCACAATACCCGTAACAGTTCTCACTGTTGTAAAACTTTCCTAGACATCACCAATTACTAAATTCTCACTGGAGTGGCTTTCAGCCGCTTCTTTCCAAGAGCCTAATTGAGCTCGAAAACCCTAAGGCCAACGTCTAATTGATTTTAATTTAATTTGGCTTAGGTTATGTATGCAAGGTGGTGATTTTTGGGCTAAGGACAGGTAATGACTTTCCGACCTTATCTTTTTAATGAGTTTTGCCCTTAAATTATTTTATGCAAATGCTTAATACTAAATGCAGCAAATACTCAATGATTTTTTTAAAGTTTATGCAATATCATTAGGTTGTACTGATTAAATAAGCAAGCAAAATTTTTTTTTTAATATTTACTATTTTTATTAAATTTTTTTATTTTTTTTATTTAAATTTTTATATAGCAATAACTTGAATGTAAACTAAACACAATCCATATGCGTCAGTCAATCTCCGAATGTCCGTTGAACCGTTGAATAAGCTCTGGAGATTACTCCGTGAGGAGCCCCAATAGAGGTATGATAACCTCGGAGGATTGCACCCTATCAATTACTAGCAAAAATAATATATATTTTTTTTATTTTTTTATTTAATTAATTTTTTTATTTTAATTTTCAAATTTCGAATCTCAGAATTCAAATTTTGAATTTAAATTTTTGAATTTTTGAATTTTGGAAATTTTTTCACTTTTTTTTAATTTTCTTTTTTTTTGAATTTTAATATTTTTTTTACTTTTTTTTAAAAAAAACTTTAAATTTTGAATTTCAAATTTTAGAATTTAATAACTACGAAATTATTAACTAAAAATAATCAAAATAAGAAAAATTAATAAAAATAAAAATAAAAACTTACTACCGGAGTGCGTTCACTCCGGGCATCCAAAATTCGATTTGATCTTCGTGATCATTCTTGCTTCTCGATTTGCCTTCCCGGCAACGGCGCCAAAATTCTGTTGTCTCATTCCTGTTTACCTAAAAATATGCTAAACAGATCGTTGTTAGAACCGACAAACAAAGTTTAAATTAATTTTACTCTTACCTGTTCAACTCGAAGAATAGTGGTCGTAAGAGGTCGATCCACAGGGAGGCGATTGGAGTTGCATAAAAATTAGAACATTCACTCGGATTCAAAATCGATTTTTGAATAATAGAAGAAAAACATTATTTTGAGGATATTGACTGATTTTCTGGTCTACCAGAGAATCTTCTTTATTTAAAAATAATAAAAAGATAAGTACTTAGAAATCAAAGAGCATTTATAAATTCATGAAATGTTTAACTATTTAAAGAAAAATTTTGGCATAAATTAAAATGGATGAAAGCTAGTGCTAAGAAGATCAAAAGCCTAGAACATAAATTGCATAAAAGAAAATTTAATGTATTGCATCAAAGAAGAATTAAAAGATTGCATTAAAAAAAAAGAAATTAACTTGAACCTAGAACAAGGATTGCATTAAAAAGAAATGATAGATTTGATAAAAAAATTCATTACAAATAAAAGTGGAGATTGGAAACCTAATGTTTCTTCTCTTTTACAAATAACATAAAAAAAATAAAACAAAAAGCTTCTCCCTCCCGTTAGAACATAAAATATTTTTTTTTTATTCTTTTCTTCCCCCCAAGAACAGAGCAATGTTCTGTTTTCCTTCTCAACCGAGCTCACCTCCTCCTCCTTGGACCCGCCGGCCACCACCCAAACCGAGCTCTCCTCCCCCCTCCCCTCTCCCAGCCGATGGCCTCCTTATATAGCTCGCCCCCACCTCTTGAAGCCGGCTGAGAATCGAAACGGTGGCGGGATCACGGACGCGGAAGATGCCGGTGATGATGCGGAAGACGGCTATGTAATGCAGGCTGGGATTGCTGGGATCACGGCTTCGGAGCGCATCACGGGAAGCTGGAATTCTGGGAGGTGGATCCGGACGCGAAAGCTTGATCCGTGGAGGGGGATCACGGGATGGGAAAGCATCACGGGATGCTGAGAGGCTGACTTGAAATGGAAGAAGATGAGATGGGAGGCTGGCTGCGGGATCCTTGATGGCTGAAGAGGAATGGATCTGGGGTCATGATCGACGGGAGGAAGGAAGCGCGGGCTGAGGCGGAGGAGGCTGGAGTGGAATGGGGTGCTAATCTGGAAGCTTTGGAATGCATCACAGGTTGCTGGGATCACGCTGCGAACGTGGAGGGCTGAAGAAGATGGCTGGATCGATGGCTCGGACGCGGGATCCGGATGCATTGTGACAATGGGAGAGGCTGAAGATGTTGCTTTTGGATTTCCTTCTTTGGGCCATGCTAGGATCACGGACTCGGGAAGAGGAGGACGCACTGGATGCTCGCAAATGGCTGGCCGCAGGATCGTTGGGCAGAAGGCATGGATCCGGGTGAGAGGATCTCCCTTCATTATTTGGTGAGCTGTGGAAAAGAAAGACACAGCTTGATCGACGGGGGAGGCTGGATATGCGGGCGTTGAATGCCAACGGCCGGAATGGAGCTTGGCTGCGTTCGAACGGGCGCTTGGATCTCGCTTGATTGAATATGGGTCATGTGCCAGTTTCTGCAATGGAATTGGATTTTCGAAGAAGGTCTGGGACTTTTTTTGCCCTCCTGAGATGGGAGCTGGGAGATACCAAGTTCCGTCCAATTAGTCATATAGATAAAAAAAAATAGTGTGATATGAAATTTGGCTTGTAGACGGACGGACTGAGTTCGTCACGGGTCATCTGTTCTGACTGGAGGTCAAGTGCAAGTCTTTCAAGTCATGGGTCACCCAGCACCTCATAGTTATGATATGGCCAAATTAGATTTGCCCAAAATTCTTTCCCAAAAGCACAGAAAAATTGGACCCGATTCGGACCCAAACCCGACTCGGACCCGACCCGATCTTCAACTGGGTTGGGTCTGGGAAGGGATTCTTATGAAGTCAAAATTGTACTCAATGTGCATTTTATCTCTAATTTATGATAATCTGTGTCAAACCCAAATATAATATTAATCTAGTGAATTTATCATTATCGGTTAGCAACAACACTAATTTTAGTGACATGTAGGTCGCACTTTTGTGCTCTCATCAGCCAATATTATAGAAAATATAGCCCCACGCCTCCTCTCTTCTCATGCCAATTTTTGCCTAAAAATAAATAGGATAGGCATGGAAAATCTTGGGGATAAATCAAGATGTTATTCTTCTCGAAGAAGATAAGGATGGGTTCCTAAAATTTAGGAATTCTTCTCCTTATCCAATTCTGATTATTTGGACTCAAAATCCCTATCAAATAAGTGTTCTAATTGATTGAATCAAGCCCAATCCAATTGGATCAAGTTCCATCAATTGGGTCAAGTTTAATCTACTTGGGTTGAACCCAATCCAATTAGGTCAAACCCTGATGTAGCCCAAATTGAATCCTATTCAATTTTGCTCAACCTAAGCCCAATTACTCAATCAAATTGAGTTCATTAGCAATCTAATTGCTAATTAATCCTCCAATAATTCAATAATTATTTTAATGCAACTTTTGCTTAGGATAATTTGTCAATCGAATTGACCAAATTATCCCTGAATGATTCTTAATCATCAATCAGCCATTTGATCAACCTAAAAACTTCTATGCGTGTGACCCCATAGGTTCGAATCCAAACCGGTAGCATAAGAACAACTTCTTGTACTAATCGAAATGACCATCTAGCAATGGTACCCGACATTCGGATAGGCCGAATGATTGCAAAGCAACATTCAAGAACCCTTGGACTATGGTTACCGTATAATTCATCCCTTTGACTCCTAAATGCCAGGATGACTTTAGAGTTCTGTCAACTCTGTAATAAGTGCATCCATGATGTGATTCAACTTTAGAAATCCTGTGACTCCTCACAAGGATTACCCTGACCAAGGTTTTGCTAAATTGAACACAAGGCATTATCTCCTGTTTCCAGGAGGGGTCAATTCCATCTGGACTCACAACTGACTACGCAAGTACTTGACTGTCCCCAGTGACCTTCCGTCACTGAATTAGAAATTTAGGTAGTCCGGTACTAGAGTACAGTGAGTTGCTTGCTAGTCATAGATTGCGATCTCAGGTCAGAGGGCCAAACTTATACCCATATTCACTCGGAACATCTCTTGACAGTAGAGTGTTCCAGAATTGGTCACGTTTAGTGAAATGTACTCCTACATTTCACCTGTGTGACATATCAATGTCTCCACACTTCTCAGTTAAGAGGACAACCAACGTATATGTCACACAATGACCTAATCTCGATAATGCTATCGTCCTAGTAACAGCATATCATTTGATCGCAAACAGTTTTAAGGACTTGAAGATAAATCCTCCTTTATCCTAAAACAAATCCTAAGGACTTCATCATATAAGAGTTCATTTGAAGATGTACAATGAAATGATGAATAATGCCAAATAACACTTTATTAATTTGTCAATTCATTTATAAAATTCAATCATCAGCATGCTGACGATTGACATTTAGGATACAATTTCCAACAGTTGCGATGGGAGAGGAAAGAGCCGAAGGAAGAAAGAAAGAAGTTCTGGTCGCGATGGAAGCTCTTCGCGCTGCTATTGTCGTCCACAACTATATGCAGGGCTGATCTCCTCACTAGGGCTGGATGAAGCTCTAACAGAGAAATAAGGATTTTTGTATCTTTAATTTCTGTTCTTGGAGTTGTATGAAATCTCTTACTCTTAAATGAATATTTTTCTTTTATCTCATATTTAATCTTTGTGACTTTAAATATGATGTTCGTACAACTATTTTTTCATGATCACTGAGTGAGCATAAAGATAATCCATGCTTAAGGAAGATGCAGTGTCCTGCCACCTTATTTTAGGGTAGACATTTCATACCTACTGAAGATGGGTTTTCCTAAAATTACTTCAGTAAATTTTTATTTGAATGCTTATAGGGCTTGTAGGCAATTTGTATGATAATCCAAGATGAATTAAAATACAAATAATCCTTGTTACGATGTTAGTGGTGAATTCCTTGCCCTAGGCTCTCTCAACTGATATCATTTTAATTGCATTTCTTTTAAATTATTTAGTTCAATAGTCCTCACAAACTTTCTTTTTCAAATATTATTTTTAAGAAAATAATTGTACCCCAATCTCTGTGGATCGATACCTGTAATCACTGTCCTACCAGATACGTGCTATTGCGTGGTCTTTAAAATCGACTAGCCTATGAAGCAAATTCTGCAACGGTCGGATCGCGCCGGGAGGGTTGCGAAGTGGGTAGTTGAGCTTGGAGAGTTCGACCTCGAATACCGTCCGAGGCCGGCGATTAAAGCCCAAGCGCTCGCTGACTTTATAGTGGAGTGCACTTTGCCGAACGACCCCGAGCTCTCACTCATACCAGCGGAGGAAACCCCGAGGCAGCCATGGGTTCTATATGTGGATGGCTCCTCAACCTCAGGGGGTAGCGGAGCAGGCCTCATCCTCACTAGCCCAAATGGGGTAGTCGTGGAGCAGGCTCTACGCTTCGAGTTTCCTGCCTCGAACAATGAAGCAGAGTATAAGGCACTCATTGCCGGACTCAAAGTGGCGAAGGAGCTGAAAGTGGAGGATCTGAAGGTCTTCAGTGACTCCCAACTGGTCGTGAGCCAGATTTTGGGAGATTTCGAAGCAAGAGAGCCCTCGATGCAGAGATATCTCTGAAAGGTGCGAGACCTCACATCCATGTTGGGCTCCTTCAACATCCAGCACATTCCTAGGACAGAGAACCTAAGGAAAGACCAACTGTCGAAGCTGGCGACTTCCTACATGAGTGAGCTCCCTAAAACAACAGTGCTCGAATACCTCCAAACGCCTAGCACAGAGGAGCCCGAGCCAACTCTGTGCATCGACACCGAGCTGAGCTGATGGACGAGCTCGTCAGCTATCTGCAGAACGAAACCCTCCCCAATGACGAGCTCGAAGCCCGCCAAATTAGGCGCCAAGCCTCCAAATACATCTTATATGAAGGTAAGCTCTACCGCAGGTCATTCACCTCTCCTCTCCTCAGATGCCTCTGTCTGTCAGAAGCGGACTATGCTATGCGAGAGGTTCATGAAGGGATCTGCGGGAACTATCTGGAAGGCCGAGCACTGGCCCACAAAATTCTGCGCCAAGGATACTACTGGTCCACACTTCAAAAGGACGCAGCGGACTTCATCCGAAGGTGTGATCGGTGTCAGCGGAACGCCAACATTTAGCGCCGGCCCTCCGCCCCGCTGACCTCGATCAGTGCCCCCTGGCTATTCGCCCAATGGGGGATTGACATCCTGGGGCCATTTTCTCTGGCTACTGGGTAGAAAAAATTTCTGGTCGTCTCCATCGACTACTTCACCAAATGGGTCGAAGCCGAACTAGTGGCCCGGATCTTCGAGCAGAAGATGCGGGATTTTGTCTAGAAGTCAATAATCTGCAAATTTGGACTCCCCCGCATCCTTATATCTGACAACGGCCATCAGTTCGACAACATCCGTTTCAGAGAATTCTGCTTTGAGCTCGGCATCGACCACCGCTTCATCTCGGTCGTCCATACATAGACGAATGGAGAAACCGAGGTGACGAACCGCACCATCCTTCAGGGGTTCAAGGCTAGGCTCGACCGACCCAAAGCGCAATGGATCGAAGACCTCTACAATGTTCTCTGGGCCTACAGAACCACATTTCGACTTCCCACCGGCGAGACCCCCTTCAACTTGGCATACGGAACGGAAGCTGTCATCCCCCTGGAAGTCAGACTCCCCTCACCAAGAGTAGAGCACTACGACGCAACCTTCAACTCCTCCCAGCTCAGGGCCAACTTGGACCTCATCGAGGAGACAAGGGAGGCAGCCCGAGTCCGCATGGCGAGATATCAACAGAAAATAGCACAGTACTACAACTCCAGAGTAAAGGTCAAGCTTTTTAAGACGGAAGATCTCGTCCTCAGGAGAGCTGAAGCTTCCAGCCCGCCGAGCAAGAAAAGCTTGCCCCGAACTGGGAAGGGCCATACCGGATTGCACGAGTCCAGCGGCCCAGAGCATACAAGTTGGAGTCTCTCGAAGGGACCCTCATTCCACGAAGTTGGAATTCCGAAAACCTTCGGATGTATTACCAGTAGAACCCCCAGGGGTCCTCGACGATTGGAAACACAACTCTCGTCCCCTCCTTATGTTAATTCATTCATAGCTCTCCCTTAATTATTCCATGCTCTTCCTGATATTGGGATGTTTGTGAACTTCAGAAAATCCAACTAAGTTCGGATGCCTGACTAAGCTCGGATGCCCGACTAAGCTCGGATGCCCAACAAAGTTCGAGTGCCCGACCAAGCTCGGATGCCCCAGCCAAGTTTGGAACACCTCGCTACGTTGACATCGAGCTCGTTCTCGATCTCCATCAAAAACCCCGACCAAGATCGGGATGCCCCGCTGAGTCGACAGTGAGCCCAAGCTTCCTCGATCTCGGAAAGCGTCGCGGGGTTGACAGCGAGCCCAAGCTTCCTCGACCTCGTGCTCGATCCCTCGACTAAGGTCGGGATGCCCCGCTGAGTCGACAGCGAGCCCAAGCTCCCTCAACCTCAGGAAGCGTCGCAGGGTCGACAGCGAACCCAAGCTTCCTCGACCTCGTGCTCGATCCCTCGACTAAGGTCGGGATGCCCCGCTGAGTCGATAGCGAGCCCAAGCTCCCTCAACCTCGAGAAGTGTCGCGGGGTCGACAGCATGCCCAAGCTCCCTCGACCTCGTACTCGATCCCTCGACTAAGGTCGGGATGCCCCGCTGAGTCGACAGCGAGCCCAAGCTCCCTCGACTTCGTGAAGCGTCGCGGGATCGACGGCAAGCCCAAGCTCCCTCGACCTCGTGCTCGATCCCTCGACTAAGGTCGGGATGCCCCACTGAGTCGACAGTGAGCCCAAGCTCCCTCGACCTCGAGAAGCGTCGCGGGGTTGACAGCGAGCCCAAGCTTCCTCGACCTCGTGCTCGATCCCCCGACTAAGGTCGGGATGCCCCGCTGAGTCAACAGCGAGCCCAAGCTCCCTCAACCTCGAAAAGACATTCGACGACACTTCGACGACATTCGACGACATCTCCACGACATCCCCATGACACTTCGATCATATTCGGCGCCGCTTGATGCCCCTTACGATAATACGCCCCGATCTGAACGAGGGCATCCTGCCGGATCGACTACAGGCCAAAGAACGCCACCAAAAGTCGACCTCGGAGCGGAGTCGCTTACCTCAACCTGAGATGCCCGGCTCCGATGGTGCGAGAGGTATATGCTACCCGGCACCTACGTTATTACGCTTACTTGCTTATATTACAGAACGGTTAACAAAGCCCCGACCAAGCTCGGAACCCTCCCGACCAAGGTCGGGATTGTTGGAATCCCTCGCACGCGGCAGAAAATTTCAGAAAAATTCTGCGCGTAGCGGAAGACATGCGCGAGATCCCGTTCATCTCATGAACTTATTTTAAAACCGATGTTCGTAGATAGATTAGGATTAAATACTTTTACATAATATTAGGAAGATCAGATCTTCACCTTGTGCGGGTAGATGATCACCGCAAATCTGATGATCGTGGACTTGTTGAAGGTTCGCTTGAAGCCGCACACGCGTCCGGCCTCTACGGGTATCCACACGAGGCAGAGGACCAATCCAAACTCTCTAATCTCCCCGGGGTGCTAGCTCCCTTGCAGAGATATGTTTTGATGGTTGAAATCCTCTCTTTTGAATCAACTCTTGATTGCCTTAGAGAGGAGGAAGAAGGATAGATCAAAAGGAAGAAGGCAAAACCCCTTTGCAGCCTTTTCCTTTTCCTTTTCTTTTGGAACCAAAAGAAGAGAGGGAGGAAGGGCTGCATGCCTCCTTCCTTTTCTTTGCTTGCTGGTGGCTGAAACCATCATGGGAGAGATGGGTTCACGGCACAAAAGGGAGGAGAAAAATCCCACGTCCTTCCAAAGGAGGGGATTGTCAAGCGGGCCCATGAGAGAAAAGATGGGTCACCTGCCACCTATCTTTCTTCTCCTCCTTTTTTTTTTTTTTTCTTGCAGCTCCAAGGAGGCTGAAGGGAGGGGGTTCACGGCTGGATCACCAAGATGGGAAGATGGTCCTTCACGGCTGTAAAGAGAGGGGGAGGAAAAAATTAGGGTGCTGCCCCCTTTCTCTCTCTTATATATGGCATGTGGAGCTCCTAAAATTTAGGAGCTCCCATCCTTATCTCTAAGAAAAGAGGAGGGGCGTACGCCTCTCTTCTTTTCTTCACGTATTCAGCCAAGAGGGGCGTAGCCCCTCCCTCTTCTCCCTATTTCACGCACGCCCACTTAATCCAATTAAGTGGGGTGTGGGGCCATGTACAAGGTGGGTCTAATCCTCTTCCAAAGAGGATTGAGTGCGCCCATTTTCTTTTTCCTTCAAATCCTAATCTAATTAGGATTCAATTGAACCATGACTCAATTGAACTCTTCAATCCTAATCCAATTAGGAGTCTTTTAATTAATTAGATTAAAATTAATTAGGACTTAAGAAATCCTAATCTAATTAGGACTTATTAAATTTCAGTCCTAATTCAATTAGGACTTTAGAAATCCTACTTCAAGTAGGACTTTAATTTAATTTGAAATCCTAATCCAATTAGGACTTTAAGAATCCTAATCCAAGTAGAACTCCTAATTAAGTCCAATTAATTAAATCCAATTAATTAAATTAAATTGCAATCCAATTGCAATTATTCCTTCTTCAACTCACTACTCTTAGCGGGTTAACCAATTATCAATCAAATTGATTATTTGTGATTCCTAATCACAATTCAACCATCGGATCGGTCAATACCTCTAATGTGTGTGACCCCATAGGTTCTATTCTATCTGGTAGTGAGATATATTGCGATCTCTATCACAATATCATTGAAAACTCCTTTCAATGGGTTGGAACAATTCCAACTCAACTCACCAGGGACCATCGATCATCAAGATAGTCCCTGTGAGTCTCACCATCCACCAGTGACACCTAGCAGCATGTAGTGGCAACCCAGCAGAATGGAATGATGAACCTCTAGGTGCAGTTATCATATGATACGGTCCTTCTATCATGGATCCCTACAGGACGGAGGTCATGGATAACTCGTCAAACCCCATCGTCTGTCATATGTCCAGATTTATTCGACTTAAGTTCGAGAATGGAAAACTCCTTTTCCACTGTACATACTACCCCGGCCGAGGATTTACGAACTCAGTCTCATAAATCACATAGGATCTCTCTTAACCTATCAAGATCGATAGATTCCATCTAGATGCACCCCTACTCCTACAATGAACCTACTGCAGCCAATCTGCACCACAAGAACCCAATTGGCTAGGGCTCATGTTTATGTGCTCGTCAAACTACAGCAACCTCACTGTGAATAGCCGAGGCATCGCAGGTCAAAGGACCAGTCATACAACTGCAGCATCAAGTAAGTCACTGACGAGTGGATAGACATCCAAGTGACTACTTGCTATGGTCACGCTCAGTACCCTTGTTCTCTAACAAGCACTTGCACAATTGCTCCAGTGTCGCCACACTGTGGACTCAAGACTCGTCCATCAAAGAAAGCGATCTGTGCACTAATCTCAGCGGATCGATCACCGTCCTCGTGATGATCCATCGATCAAGAGCAATTCAGAAATTAATCACCAATGACACATGCCTCAAATTCTCAACTCTTGAGAATATGCGTCATCATCTTATTAATTTCTTGGACGATTCATGGACACATAAGAACATGAATGAAAAGAATGCCCATTCTAATAAATTCATTATTAGGTCAAGTACAAATTTATATCCCAGAATAAAATAATGCGTCAGCCAAATTGGCTTCTAGGGCATACTTCTAACAATCTCCCACTTGCACTAAAGCCAATCAGCTATAAACCTAAACCCCATCTTCTCAAGATGCGCTTCAGTTTTCTGCTGACTTATCTGCTTAGTGAATGGGTCCACCACATTTCCTGTGGAGTCTACTCTCTGATCCTTTACTTATTTCTTTTCAAGGTAGTCGCTTATTAGGTTAAACCACCGCTCTATGTGCTTCGGCTTCTGGTGAGACCTTGGCTCTTTAGCTAGTGCTATGGTGCCTTTGTTATCGCAGTAGAGTGTTATGGCATCTGATGACATTACACCTAACTCAGCAATGAACTTATTAAACCAGAAGGTTTCCACTGCACCCTTAGATATGGCTAAACATTCAGCTTCTAAGGTAGAATCTACAATAATCGGTTGTTTGGAACTCTTCCAATTTACTGAACCATCATTGCATATAATCTGATGTAGACTTTCTATCATCAATATGTGTGCATCCTTCTACCTTCAACTCTGATCTTCTTCCAAAGACCAAGAACATGTCCGTAGTTCTTCTCAAGTATTTAAGACTGTTCTTCACAGCTATCCAGTGCTTCTTGCCTGGATTTGACTGATATATGCTCGTGACACTCACAGCATGTACTATATCAAGTCATGTACATAGCATGGTATACATGAGGCTCCCTATAGCCGAAGTATAAGGGATCTTGCTCATCCACTGAATCTCTTCAGATGTGTTGGGGCACATCTTCTTGAAGAGATTTACCCCATGCCTAAGGGGTAATAATCCCCTTTTAGAGGTTTCCATGCCGAACCTCTTCAACACTCCCTCTATGTAATATTCTGTGATAGGACAAGCATCCTCTTAGATCTATCTCTATAGACCTTAATTCCCAAAATATAGGATGCTTTTCCAAAGTCTATCATGGAGAATTCCTTAGACAACCAAACCTTGACTTAGGATATCATCCACGTACAATACGAGGAATGCAATAGTCCTCCCACTAACCTTCTTATAAATACATGGTTCCTCCTCGTTCTTGAAGAAATCAAACGATTTGATTATATCGTTGAAACGAGTGTTCCAACTCCGAGATACTTGTTTTTGTCCATAGATGGACCTTTGCAGCTTACAGACCTTGTGATCACCATCACAATATCATGATATGCTACAACAACAAGCAATATTCGAATGGACTTCAGTATGGCTACAGGTGAAAAAGTATCCTGATAATCAGTGCCTTCGCACTGACTATAACCTTTCGCCATTAGCCTTGCCTTATAGGTATCTACCTAGCCATCCGAACTTAATTTTCTCTTGTAGATCCATTTACACCCAATAGGTACTGTACCTTCCGGTGAATCTACTAAGGTCCAGACTTGGTTGGAATGCATGGAGTCTATCTCTAACTTCATGGCTTCCAGCCATCTCTCGGAATCGATGTCTAACATCGCCTCGTTGTAGGTATTGGGATCCTTACCTTGATCCCTATCTTCCATGAGGAACACTTCCTCTACATCCTCTGTAAGTATACCTAAGTACCTTTCAGGAGGATGGAAGATCCTACTAAATCTACGAGGTGGAGGAGGTACAACATGTACTGGCTCGATATGAATAGGTTCTATAGGCACAATGGCTCGTTGCTCTTTAGAGACTTTCTCTTCGAGCTCAATTTTTCTCCTACTGCCTCTATCAAGGATAAACTATTTTCCATGAAGATAGCATGTCGGCTCACAAACACTTTGTGATTCTCTGGGACGTAAAATTGTATCCAAATAACTCTTTAGGATATTCTATAAAACGAGCACTAATTGTCCTATCCTCTAACTTGTCCGCCTGTTGTCATTTGACTTGGGCCGGACATCCCCAAATCTTGAAATAACCAAGACTCAGCTTCTTACCATGTCATATCTCATATAGTGTGGTAGGAACAGACTTAGAGGAAACACTATTCAATATGTAAATAGCTGAAAATAGGGCATCTCTCTAAAGAAACAAGGGTTGATCAGTGAAGCTCATCATGGACCTGACAATATCCAATAGGATCTGATTCCTCCTCTCCGACACTCCGTTAAGCTGAGGTGTACCAGGAGGGATCCATTATGAAACTATACCATTCTCCTTGAGATAATCACGGAACTCTCCACTAAGGTATTCACCTCCTCGATCTGATCGAAGAACCTTAATGAGTTTTTCTGTTTGTTTTTCTACTTCATATCTGAACTCTTTGAACCTTTCAAAAATTTCAGATTTGTGTCTCATACACATATCCATACCGTGAGTAATCATCGGTAAATGAAGTAAAAATTACAACCCCTAGCCTGCACATCGAATGGGCCACACAGATAAGTGTGTACTAGGGTAAGTATCGCAGTGGACCTCTCCCATGTACTAAAAGGGATAATTTGGTCATCTTTCCTTGAAGGCAGAATTCACAAATCGGATATGACTCGAAAGTCAATGAGCTCAGAAGCCCATATTTCTTCAATTTGTTTATTCTGTCTTCTCCTATATGACCAAGCCTGAGGTGCCACAAATACTTTAGATTTATCTCATCTCTAGATCCTTTTGGATCCTATGGTACTCACTGTTTGCTTAGATACATTCACAGGTACATCCAAATGTAAGTGATAGAGACGGTCAATCATAAAACCATATGCATCCAATTTATTTCTCAAACAAATTGAACAATAGTCTTATAAAAATCTTTCTGTGCTAAACAAGATACAGAAATCAAATTTCTGTTTGCAACAGGTAACAGTCCCTAAGTATCCATTTAATAATGAGCATATCTGGCATACCTTCTGAAGGTCTGTCACCCTTCTTACTCTTTATGCTTTCCATGTATGTAGGACAGTTCCTCTTCCAATGTCCGTCTTATGATGCAATGGAAACACTTTTCCTTGCAATCGGCCTTTTTTTCTTGGAACTTCCTTACTTGGCCTTTTCTCGGTCTTCTGCCTTTTCACAGGTTTCTTCTTCTTCCAAGTAGACTCTCTCTTGGAAGTAGAAACCAACTCGACAGCGAGAACGATGCCCCTTGAACTCTTCAAGGTCCCTAAGGTAGTTACCAATTTTATTTAACAATTCTATTTTGGTGCATACAATCTTGTTCATATGGTAATTTACTATAAACTGTTCATATGAAGCTAGAAGGGATTGCGGGATCAAATCCATTTGCAATTCCTTGTGCATGGTCATGCCGAGCTTCTCAAGCTCCTCTAAGTCCTTTATCATGGTCAAACCATGATCATGGACAGACTGCCCATCACGCATCTTAGCCTTGAAGAGCCTCTTGGACACTTCAAAACATGCTGCGTGACTCTGTTCACCATACAACTCTTGTAAGTGATATAATATGTCCCTGGCAATCTTCATGTTCTCATGCTGGCATTAAAATTAATTGGACATGGATGCCTTTGTGCAGCACCTAACTTTATTGTCATTGTTCGTCCACTTAGCATGCGTCTTATGCTGACCAGTAATCGGACGGATTGGTAACACAGGGATTCCATGGTCTAGCATATACCCTAATTTCTCACAATTCAAAACTATTTTGAAATTTGCTGAGCTAGTTTTTATAATTGGGTTTGGTCAAACAGTTGTTCTATAGGATATGAGTTAAGAGTCTAGAAGCTGACTTTATAATCCTCAGAGAGTAAAGATTCTAGTTAGAATTTTGTACTTGAACTTTATTTGTTTTAGGGCCTTTTAAAACAAATATACCTCCCACTATTTTCTCGAATCTCTCACACTCCTCTAGTAGAGAAACGGAAACCTTGCGACTCTAGGTTTCAAGTGGGGTGCTACGGTCCCACCAATTTACATACCACCTCACCTAACAGTTATTGGTGACAAATAAATGATGAGTGTACAACTCTTGTACAATGCTTCTCAAGCAAGTTGTAGCGCTATCCGGTCTCTAAGTAATGAAGACCTCACCTAACAGTTATTGGCCCCATTCCTTAGTTAAGTCGGACCCACCGTATAACCGCAGAAGCAAAGCCGTCATTGGGTCCCTCACCTAACAGTTATTGGGCCCAACCCCATCTTTACCCCTACAACATCTCATGCCTAATAGAGAGGTCCAGTCCCCCGATGCAACTTGCCCACTGTATCCAGCCGAGACAAATCAACGCCGGAAAGACCTTAGCAGCTCTACTACGGTGGAAGACCTATGGACTTAATATTTTTCGAGGAGATTTAATTTAGGTCTCTTTTATTTAATTATCTACATCTCATGCAAATAATTATCTAACCGCTATGCATAAACATAAACATAAACATCCAGGCATAATAACAAAAATTAAACTGGTGATGATCATGGATCCAGGATGGGGTCATAGTACAAGCACATGCACGTCAATTGGTTAGATCGTCTTCAACTCTTGACTCGATCTTAAGCACCCTTGGTCCAATTGCGATCAACTCCTTGATCCATCTCCAATCAACCCTTGATCTCGATCCGCGCAAATCGTGCTTGTAGAGGCATGCACCGATCAACCATTGACATGCAAACACATCACAGATTACATCCCAGATAACTTTAAAAATAAATAAAATTAAATAATAGTTACAACCCTTTTTCATGAGACATGCAGGTCTCTAATACATCAATATAAGATGCACGCAGGCATCTGAAAATCTGATTTACATGCATCACATAACATCACAGAACATCTCAGACATTGCAGAACATTTCAGCACAATTAAAGGGTCCATCCATGATCATCACCATACGCATCTCATGCATTAAATAAAATTTACAGATCTGAATATTTAACAGATTATGTCATCTTATGAGTTGCTGATCATGCAAGATATGATTCTAAATATTTTTAATCTCATTAACAAATCAATAGAATCATTAATCTAATCGCATAGAAAATCAGCATGCAGAAAAATCAGCAAGCTGAAAATTCTGCATGCAGAAAATTCAGCAAGCATAATCTTTAAATTTTCAGATCTATTATGCCTTAATCATTTAATACTAATCTTAATCTACGCAACCATGGCTCTGATACCACTGTTGGAAATCCCTCGCACGCGGCAGAAAATTTCAGAAAAATTCTGCGCGTAGCGGAAGACATGCGCGAGATCCCGTTCATCTCATGAACTTATTTTAAAACCGATGTTCGTAGATAGATTAGGATTAAATACTTTTACATAATATTAGGAAGATCAGATCTTCACCTTGTGCGGGTAGATGATCACCGCAAATCTGATGATCGTGGACTTGTTGAAGGTTCGCTTGAAGCCGCACACGCGTCCGGCCTCTATGGGTATCCACACGAGGCAGAGGACCAATCCAAACTCTCTAATCTCCCGGGGTGCTAGCTCCCTTGCAGAGATATGTTTTGATGGTTGAAATCCTCTCTTTTGAATCAACTCTTGATTGCCTTAGAGAGGAGGAAGAAGGATAGATCAAAAGGAAGAAGGCAAAACCCCTTTGCAGCCTTTTCCTTTTCCTTTTCTTTTGGAACCAAAAGAAGAGAGGGAGGAAGGGCTGCATGCCTCCTTCCTTTTCTTTGCTTGCTGGTGGCTGAAACCATCATGGGAGAGATGGGTTCACGGCACAAAAGGGAGGAGAAAAATCCCACGTCCTTCCAAAGGAGGGGGATTGTCAAGCGGGCCCATGAGAGAAAAAGATGGGTCACCTGCCACCTATCTTTCTTCTCCTCCTTTTTTTTTTTTTTCTTGCAGCTCCAAGGAGGCTGAAGGGAGGGGGTTCACGGCTGGATCACCAAGATGGGAAGATGGTCCTTCACGGCTGTAAAGAGAGGGGGAGGAAAAAATTAGGGTGCTGCCCCCTTTCTCTCTCTTATATATGGCATGTGGAGCTCCTAAAATTTAGGAGCTCCCATCCTTATCTCTAAGAAAAGAGGAGGGGCGTACGCCTCTCTTCTTTTCTTCACGTATTCAGCCAAGAGGGGCGTAGCCCCTCCCTCTTCTCCCTATTTCACGCACGCCCACTTAATCCAATTAAGTGGGGTGTGGGCCATGTACAAGGTGGGTCTAATCCTCTTCCAAAGAGGATTGAGTGCGCCCATTTTCTTTTTCCTTCAAATCCTAATCTAATTAGGATTCAATTGAACCATGACTCAATTGAACTCTTCAATCCTAATCCAATTAGGAGTCTTTTAATTAATTAGATTAAAATTAATTAGGACTTAAGAAATCCTAATCTAATTAGGACTTATTAAATTTCAGTCCTAATTCAATTAGGACTTTAGAAATCCTACTTCAAGTAGGACTTTAATTTAATTTGAAATCCTAATCCAATTAGGACTTTAAGAATCCTAATCCAAGTAGAACTCCTAATTAAGTCCAATTAATTAAATCCAATTAATTAAATTAAATTGCAATCCAATTGCAATTATTCCTTCTTCAACTCACTACTCTTAGCGGGTTAACCAATTATCAATCAAATTGATTATTTGTGATTCCTAATCACAATTCAACCATCGGATCGGTCAATACCTCTAATGTGTGTGACCCCATAGGTTCTATTCTATCTGGTAGTGAGATATATTGCGATCTCTATCACAATATCATTGAAAACTCCTTTCAATGGGTTGGAACAATTCCAACTCAACTCACCAGGGACCATCGATCATCAAGATAGTCCCTGTGAGTCTCACCATCCACCAGTGACACCTAGCAGCATGTAGTGGCAACCCAGCAGAATGGAATGATGAACCTCTAGGTGCAGTTATCATATGATACGGTCCTTCTATCATGGATCCCTACAGGACGGAGGTCATGGATAACTCGTCAAACCCCATCGTCTGTCATATGTCCAGATTTATTCGACTTAAGTTCGAGAATGGAAAACTCCTTTTCCACTGTACATACTACCCCGGCCGAGGATTTACGAACTCAGTCTCATAAATCACATAGGATCTCTCTTAACCTATCAAGATCGATAGATTCCATCTAGATGCACCCCTACTCCTACAATGAACCTACTGCAGCCAATCTGCACCACAAGAACCCAATTGGCTAGGGCTCATGTTTATGTGCTCGTCAAACTACAGCAACCTCACTGTGAATAGCCGAGGCATCGCAGGTCAAAGGACCAGTCATACAACTGCAGCATCAAGTAAGTCACTGACGAGTGGATAGACATCCAAGTGACTACTTGCTATGGTCACGCTCAGTACCCTTGTTCTCTAACAAGCACTTGCACAATTGCTCCAGTGTCGCCACACTGTGGACTCAAGACTCGTCCATCAAAGAAAGCGATCTGTGCACTAATCTCAGCGGATCGATCACCGTCCTCGTGATGATCCATCGATCAAGAGCAATTCAGAAATTAATCACCAATGACACATGCCTCAAATTCTCAACTCTTGAGAATATGCGTCATCATCTTATTAATTTCTTGGACGATTCATGGACACATAAGAACATGAATGAAAAGAATGCCCATTCTAATAAATTCATTATTAGGTCAAGTACAAATTTATATCCCAGAATAAAATAATGCGTCAGCCAAATTGGCTTCTAGGGCATACTTCTAACAGGGATGCTCTCCTGAATCGACCACGAGCCGAGGTTCCCTCGACCTCATACATAATCTTCCGACCAAGCACGGGAAGCTCCTTACCACCAATCCCCAGCTTGATCTTCACTTGTTCCAGACCCCTCCGGATGAGGATCCGGCCAAGTTCGAACGTCGACTCAAGCCGAGACGGCCTGTAACTACGACCTCGAGCTCTGCCCGAAGATGCCCTGGTCGAGCTCGGAAGTGCCAAGTCACTCGCCATGAGCTCAAATTCTGCCTGATGACACTCCGACCAAGTTCAAGATCAAAGAGCATGAAAGTCCCAACGATAGCCCGGCCTCGGCCCATGTCATCATTAAGCCCGAGCTCAAAGCTTTGACAAGCTTATTCTGGAAGCCGAGCCCAAGGACTTGGCAAAATTTTTCCAGAGGATAAGCCTAAAGGCCTAGCAGGACTTCTTCAGAGCCCGAGCTCAAGGACTTGGCGAGTTCTCCTAAAGTCTAGGCCTAGAGCTTCAACATGATCCATCTTGGAGCTAAGCCTAACGGCTTAGCGAATTCTACCGGAACCTAGGTCTAAAGGCTTAGCCGAGCTTGAAGACTTGAAGAAATTCGTCAAATAGGAACTCAACTCAGGCGATCAATGATAATAGTTTATCGGTTGCACAAGTGGAAACACACAATGGAAGAAGAAAAAGAAAATTTCTCATTGATAAAGGCCCGAAGGCTAAGTACAAAATTAAGGTTCGGCCGTGCAATGACTTCGAAGGCCAACCTCACTCACAAAAAAGAACAAAAAGAAGAAAGGAGAAAGGAGGCTAAGTCCTAAGGGGCAGCAGCTGCTTCAGCACCAACCTCGGGGTCATCCACGATGATCATTTGGGGGTCCTCGGCAGAAACTGTCTCGGGACCATCCACGACGGCCTCAGACGGGGCTTCGCCAGTGGCCTCGGGAGCGCCCCTGGTGACTTCCCCAGAGGGAGTCTCCTGCGCTGCTTGCTCGGCCGCATCAGCCTCGGCCTTAGCGGCCTCCTGCTCAGCCTCGAGAATCGCGGGAACATCGAAGGTCCCGTTGTCGAAGCTTCCGAGCTCGCTCTCTACACCGATCCCCATTCTTGGCCGAATACCTTTAAGGTTGAGCTGGGGGCAAAACTGCTGCATCTGCCTCCGGAAGTTCTCAAAGCCGCAGAGGAATCCGTCCACGGCCTCCTCCTCCATCAGATCGCGGAACTCTTCCGACTCCTTGAAGAGTGCCACCGCGTCTCGGGCCTGCTCCAGCGCCCTTTTTTCTCGAGCTTCGAGCTGCTCGACCTTCAGGCGGAGAACCCCCCTTCATACTTGTAGCCGGTGTTAGAAGTATGCCCTAGAAGCCAATCTGGCTGACACATTATTAATTATAGGACATAATTTGGTGCTTGACTTTATTATTATTGATTAATAAATGGGCATTCTTTTCATTCATATTGTTTATGTATCTATGAATCGTCCAAAAAATTAATAAGATGATGATGCATATTCTCAAGAGTTGAGAATTTGAGCCATGTATCATTGGTGATTAATTTCTAAATGCTCCTGATCAATGGATCATCACGAGGACGGTGATCGATCCGATCAGTGCACAGATCACTTTCCTTTTGGATGGACGAGACTTGAGTCCACAGTGTAGGGACACTGAAGTGATAGTGCAGGTGCTTGTTAGAGAACAAGGGTACTGAGCGTGACCAAGACAAGAAGTCACTTGGATGTCTATCCATTCGTCAGTGACTTGCTTGATGTTGCAGTAGTATGAGCCTTTGACCTGCGGTGCTTCAGCTAGTCACAGTGAGGTTATTGTAGTTTGACTACACGTATACATGGTCTCTAGTCATATGGGTCCTTGTAGTGTAGATTGGCTGCAGTAAGTTCACTGTAGGAGTAGGGTATGCACTCACATGGAATCTATCGACCTTGATAGAAGAGGAGTGATCCTATGCGATTTGTTAGACTGAGTTCTAAGACCTTGGGCAGGGCAGTAATATAAAGTGGAGAAAGAGTTTTCCACTAACGAACTCGAGTCGAATAAATCTTGACATATGACAGACGAAGGGGTTTGACGAGTTATCCATGACCTCCGGTCTGTAGGGATCCACGATAGTAGGACTGTATCACACGATAACTGCACCTAGAGGTTCATCATTCTATTCTACTGGGTAGCCACTACATGCTGCTAGGTGTCACTGGTGGATGGTGGGACTCACAGGGATTATCTCGATGATCGATAAACCCTAATGAGTAGAGTTGGAATCGTTCCAATCCATTAAAAGGAGTTTTCAATGATATTGTGATAGAGATCATAATATATCTCACTACCAGTCAGAGTAGAACCTATGGGGTCACACACACTAGAAGTATTGACCGATCCGATGGTTGAATCGTGATTAGGAATCACAAGTAATCAATTCGATTGATATTCAGTTGAAGAAGGAACAATGGAATTAATTAATTGGACTTAAACACAAATCCTACTTCGAGTAGGATTCCTAGAGTCCTAATTGGATTAGAATTGGAATCCTAGTTGGAGTAGGATTGGAATTTCTACTTGGAGTAGGATTCCTACAATCCTAATTAGATTAGGAGTTTTGAATTAAAATTGGATTCCTACTTGGAGTAGGATTCCTAAAGTCCTAATTGGATTAGGACTTCGGATTCAAATTAGAGTCCTAATTGGATTAGGACTAAAATTAAATAAAGTCCTAATTGGGATTAAGGGTTTCTTAAGTTCTAATTAATTATTAATCTCATGAATCAACATGACTCCTAATTGGGTTAGGATTGAAGAGTTCAATTGAGTCATGGTTCATTCAAGTTCTAATTGGATTAGAACTAGCATAGATTGAACCGATGATTCATGATTTGTTTAAAACCCTACTTAAATTAGGACTAAACCAAATAGGAGCCACTAATCCTCCTTAGAGGAGGACTAGGGCAACATGAGAGGTGGGGCTCCACGCCCCTCCTCCTTTGAGTCTATGATGCGGCAACATGAGGGCCGCGCCCCTCTTGGAATTAATTCAAGGGAGCTCCTAAAAGCTAGGAGCTCCACTTGTTATTTAAAGGGGCTTTTTGGGGGCTGACCTAATAGATGAGAATCTCTCCCCTTGTGGCCGTACGCCCCCCGCTTCTCCTCTCCTCTTGGTCAGCCGCCAGCAAGAAGAGAGGAAGACCCTTTCGGGTCTCCTTCTTCCTCCTCCGTTTGGGATTCAACGTAAGGGAAGGAAAGGCTGCATCTAGCCTTTTGGATCTTCTTCCTTGATCCCTTCTTCTTCCTCCTCTCAAGCACAATCAAGGGTTGATTGAAAGAGAGGAGATCAGGCATCAAAACATATCTCTGCAAGGGAGCTAGCACCCCGGGGAGATTAGAGCGTTTGGATTGGTCCTCTGCTTCGTGTGGATACCCGTAGAGGCCGGGCACTTGAACGGCTTCGAGCGAACCTTCATCCTAAACCACGAACATCAGTTTGCGGTGATCATCTACCCGCACAAGGTGAAGATCTGATCTTCTAATGTTTTAAAAGTTTTAATCCTTATCTATCTACGAACGGTTTTTGAACAACGTTCATGCGATGAACGATTGATCCCGCGCATGCCTCTTCCGCTGCATCTGAATAATTTTTAAATTTCAGCGGCATGATCGGGGTTTTCTAACAGTGGTATCAGAGCCTAGGCTTCGTAGATTATGATTAGGATTAAAAGGATCAAGGCATATTAGATCTGAAAATTAATAGATTATGCATGCTGATTTTTATGCATGCAGAATTTCAGGCTGCAGAATTTTTCTGCATGCTGAATTTTGGTATGCATTGATTAATGATTCTGTTATGTAATTAATATGATTACAATTATTTAAGAAACATCCCTTGCATGATCAGCGACTCATGAGATGAGTAATCAATTAAGTTTCAGATCTGTAAATTAAAATTATGCATGTGATGCGAATGGTGATGATCATGGATGACCCTTTTGTGAATGTGCTGAAATGTTCTGCAATGCCTGAAATGTTCTGTGATGTTATGTGATAACATGTAATCATTTTTCCAGATGCCTGCGAGCATCTTAATTCATGTATTAGAGACCTGCGTGTCTCATCGAAAAAGGGTTGTAATTATTCTTTTATTTTTGAATTTTATCTGGGATGTGATCTGTGATGTATGTTGCACATCGATGGTTGATCGATGTATGCCTCCTACAAGCAAGCCTTGTGCGGATTCAGATCATAGGTTGATTGAAGATGGATCAAGGAGTTGATTACAATTGAACCTAAGGGATCAAGATCGAGTCAGAGTTGAAGACGATCAAACCAATTGACATGCATGTGCTTGTACTATGACCCATCCTGGATCCATGATCATCACCAGTAACATTTACTTTCTTATATATATGCCTGGATGTTTAATGTTTATGCCTATGCATAGCGGGTAGATGGAAGTGTGCATAAGATGCGAGTTGCCAATCGAAAGAGACCTAAACTAAAACCTCCTCAATCAAGTCGAGAGTGAACCAACATGAGCGGGTCATATTAGATTAATTGATCTAATTGGTGTCTAGGAAAGCATGAAAGGTGGTTACTTAATTAGGACCTTACTCTCTGAGTAAGGGGAGCCTCCCACCTGCTTACCTGGCCAATTGTTCGATTACCTCTTATGAAGAGCTCAAGTTGCAAACACTAAGACCTGATTAACCAATATTAAGTCAATAGGTCTTCCACTGTAGTAGAGCTGCTAAGGTCTTCTGATGTTGATTTGTCTCGGCTGGACACAGTGGGCAAGTTGCATCGGGGGGCTGGACCTCTCTATAGACATGAGATGTTGTAGGATAAAGGTGGGTTGGCACCAATAACTGTTAGGTGAGGACCCAATGACGACTTTATTTTACGGTTATACGGTGGGTCTGACTTAACTAAGAAATGGGACCAATAACTGTTAGGTGAGGTCTTCATGGCTTAGAGACCAAGTAGCACTGCAACATGCTTGAGAAGCATTGTACAAGAGTTGTACATTCATCAATTTATGTGTCACCAATAACTGTTAGGTGAGGTGGCATGTAAATCGGTGGGACTGCAGTACCCACTAGAAACTCTAGTCGCGTAGGATTTCCGTTTCCCTACCAGAGGAGTGTGAGGGATTCGAGAAAATAGTGGGAGGAACATTTGTTCTAAAAGACTCTAGAACAAATTAGGATCAAGTACAAATTCTAACTAGAATCCTTTACTCTCTGAGGATTATAAAGTCAGCTTCTAGACTTTTAACTCATATCCTATAGAACAACGTTTGACCAAACCCAATTATAAAGACTGGCTCAGCAATTCAAAAATAATTTTGAATTATGAAATTAGGTATGTGCTAGACCATGAACCCCATGTTTACCATCTGTCCGATCACTGATCAGCGTAAGACGCATGCTAAAGTGGACGAACAATGACAATAAGGTTAGGTGCTGCACAATGGCATCCATGTCAATGAATTAACAATGCCAGCATGAGAACATGAAGATGCCAGGAACATATTAAATCACCGGCAAGAGTTGTATGGCGACAGAGTCGCGCAGCATGTTTTGAAGTGTCCAAGAGGCTCTTCCAAGGCAAAAGATGCACGATGGACAGTCTGTCATGATCATGGTTTGACCATGATAAAGGACTTAGAGAAGCTTTGAGAAGCTCGGCAATGACCCATGCAAAGGAAATTGCAAACGGATTTGATCCCACAATCCCTTCTAGCTTCATATGAACAGTTTATAGTAAATTACCATATGAACAAGATTGTATGCACCAAAATAGAATTGTTAAATAAATTGGTAACTAACTTAGGACCTTGAAGAAGTTCACGGGCATCGTTTCGCTGTTAAGTTGGTTTCTACTTTCAAGAGATAGTCTATTTGGAAGAAGAAGAAGCCTGCGAAGAAGCAGAGATCTAAGAAAACACCAAATAAGGAAGTTCCAAGAAAAAGGCCAATTCCAAGGAAAAGTGTTTCCATTGCATCATGAACGGCCATTGAAGAGAACTGTCCTACATACATGGGAAGCATAAAGAACATGAAGGGTGACAGACCTTCAGAAGGTATGTCAGATATGCTCAGGATACTTAGAGACTGTTACCTATTGCTAGCAGAAATTTGATTTCTGTATTTTATTTAGCACAGAAAGATTTTTATTTAAAAATAAATTGATTCAACATGGTTTTATAATTGACAGTCTCTATCACATACATATGGATGTATCTGTGAATATATCTGAGCAAACAGTGAATACATAGGATCTAATAGATCCAAAAATGAGATAAATCTAAAGTATTTATGGCACCTCAGGCTTGGCCATATAGGAGAAGACAGAATAAACAAATTGGAGAAACATGAGCTTTGGCTCATTGACTTCGAGTCATATTTGATTGTGAATTCTGCCTTCAAGGAAAAATGGCCAAATTATCCTTTTAGGACACAGGGAGGTCCACTGAAATACTTACCCTAGTACACACTGATGTGTATGGCCCATTCGATGTGCAGGCTAGGGGTTGTAATTGTTTACTTCATTTTACCGATGATTACTCACGGTATGGATATGTGTATGAGACACAAATATGAAACTTTTGAAAGGTTCAAAAAGCTTAGATATGAAGTAGAAAAATAAGCACAAAAACTCATTAAGGTTCTTCGATCAGATCGAGGAAGTGAATACCTTAATGGAGAGTTCCGTGATTATCTCAAGGAGAATGGTATAGTTTCATAATGGACTCCTCCTGGTACACCTCAGCTCAATGGAGTGTCAGAGAGAGGAATCGGACTCCTATTGATATGGTCCAGTCCATGATGACTTCACTGATTTACCCTTGTTTCTTTAGATAGATGCCCTATTTCAGCTATTTACTTGTTGAATAGAGTTCCCTCTAAAGTCCATTCCTACCGCACCATATGAGATATGACATGGTAAGAAACCAAGATTTGGGGATGTCCGGCCACGTCAAGAGACTACAGGCAGACAAGTTAGAGGCTAGGACCATAAGTGCTCGTTTTATAGGATATCCTAAAGAGTCATTAGGATACAATTTTACGTCTCAGAGGATCACAATGTGTTTGTGACCGTCACGCCATCTTCTTGGAAAACCAGTTTATCCTTGATAGAGGCAGTGGGAGAAAAATTGAGCTTGAAGAGAAAGTCTCTGAAAAGCAACGAGTCATGGATCCTATCGAACCCATTAATACAGAGCCAGTACACGATGTCCCTCAACCACCTCGCAGATCAGTAGGTCTCCCATCCTCCCGATAGATACTTAGGTATACTAGAAGAGGATACCGAGAAATGTTCCTAGTGGGAGATAGGGATCACACGCAGATCCCAAAACCTATGACGAGGCGATATCTGATATCGATTCCGAGAAATGGTGGAAGCTATGAAGTCAGAGTTAGACTCTATGCATTCCAACCAAGTCTGACCTTAGTAGATCACCAGAAGGTATTGTACCTATTGGATGCAAATGGATCTACAAAAGGAAATAGTTCGGATGGAGAGGTAGAGACCTATAAGGCAAGCTTGTGCGAAAGGGTATAGTCAGCGCGAGGGCATTGACTATCAGGAGACCTTTTCACCTGTAGCCATCTAAATCCATCCGAACATTGCTTGCCATGCAGCATTTCATGATTATGAAATCTGCAGATGGATGTGAAAACAGCTTTCCTGAATGATATCTTGATGAAGACATCTATATGAACAGCCTTTGGGTTTCACTTCCAGTGATGGAGATCACAAGGTCTGCAAGCTGCAAAGGTCCATCTATGGACTAAAGCAAGCATCTCGGAGTTGGAACACTCGTTTCGATGACGCAATCAAAACGTTTGATTTCATCAAAAACGAAGAGGAACCGTGTGTTTACAAAAGGGTTAGTGGGAGTGCTGTCGTATTTCTCGTACTGTACGTGGACGACATCCTCCTGATAGGGAATGATATTCCCATGCTAACCTCGGTCAAGGTCTGGTTGTCAAAAAGGTTCTCCATGAAAGACCTTGGGGAAGCATCCTATATTTTGGGAATAAAGGTCTATAGAGATAGATCTAAAAGGATGCTTGGCCTATCACAGAAGATGTACATAGAGGAAGTGCTGAAAAGGTTCAGCATGGAAAACTCTAAAAGGGGTCTCTTACCCCTAAGGCATGGAATTAATCTCTCCAAGAAGATGTGCCCAACACATCTGAAGAGATTCAACGCATGAGCAAGATCCCTATGCATCAGCAATAGGGAGCCTCATGTATGCCATGCTATGTACATGACTTGATATAGTACATGCTGTGAATGTCACGAGCATATGTCAATCAGATCCAGGCAAAAAGCACTGGATAGCTGTGAAGAACAGTCTTAAGTACTTGAGAAGAACTAAGGACATGTTCTTGGTCTTTGGGAGAAGATCAGAGTTGAAGGTAGAAGGATGCACACATATTGATGATAGAAAGTCTACATCAGAATATGTGCAATGGTGGTTCAGTAAATTGGAAGAGTTCCAAACAACCGATCATTATAGATTCTACCTTAGAAGCTGAATGTTAAGCCGTCTCTAAGGGTGCAGTGGAAATCTTTTGGTTTAAAAGTTCATTGCAGAGTTAGGTGTAATGTCATCAGATGCATAACACTCTACTGCGATAACAAAGGCACCATAGCACTAGCTAAGGAGCCAAAGGTCTCACCAGAAATCGAAGCACATAGAGCGGCAGTTTAACCTAATAAGCGACTACCTCGAAAGAAAATAAGTAGAGGATCAGAGAGTAGACTCCACAGAAAATGTGGCGGACCCATTCACTAAGCAGCTAAGTCGGCAGAAAACTAAAGCGCATCTTGAGAAGATGGGGCTTAGGTTTATGGCTGATTGGCTTTAGTGCAAGTGGGAGATTGTTAGAAGTATGCCCTAGAAGCCAATCTGGCTGACACATTGTTAATTCTAGGACATAATTTTGTACTTGACTATTTATTATTTGAATAAATAAAAGGCATCTTTTCATTCATATTTTATGTGTCTATGAATCGTCCAAGAAATTAATAAGATGATGATGCATATTCTCAAGAGTTGAGAATTTGAGCCATGTATCATTGGTGATTAATTTCTAAATGCTCCTGATCAATGGATCATCACGAGGACGGTGATCGATCCGATCAGTGCACAGATCACTTTCCTTCTGGATGGACGAGACTTGAGTCCACAGTGTAGGGACACTGAAGTGATAGTGCAGGTGCTTGTTAGAGAACAAGGGTACTGAGCGTGACCAAGACAAGAAAGGTCACTTGGATGTCTATCCATTCGTCAGTGACTTGCTTGATGTTGCAGTAGTATGACTGGTCCTTTGACCTGCGGTACTTCAGCTACTTACAGTGAGGTTATTGTAGTTTGACTACACGTATACATGGTCTCTAGTCATATGGGTCCTTGTAGGTAGATTGGCTGCAGTAAGTTTCACTGTAGGAGTAGGGTATGCACTCACATGGAATCTATCGACCTTGATAGAAGAGAAGTGATCCTATGTGATTTGTTAGACTGAGTTCTAAGACCTTGGCCAGGGCAGTAATATAAAGTGGAGAAAGAGTTTTCCACTAACGAACTCGAGTCGAATAAATCTTAACATATGACAGACGAAGGGGTTTGACGAGTTATCCATGACCTCCGGTCTGTAGGGATCCACGATAGTGACTGTATCACACGATAACTGCACCTAGAGGTTCATCATTCTATTCTACTGGGGTAGCCACTACATGCTGCTAGGTGTCACTGGTGGATGGTGGGACTCACAGGGATTATCTCGATGATCGATAAAACCCTAATGAGTAGAGTTGGAATTGTTCCAATCCATTGAAAGGAGTTTTCAATGATATTGTGGATAGAGATCATAATATATCTCACTACCAGTCAGAGTAGAACCTATGGGGTCACACACACTAGAAGTATTGACCGATCCGATGGTTGAATCGTGATTAGGAATCACAAGTAATCAATTCGATTGATATTCAGTTGAAGAAGAACAATGGAATTAATTAATTGGACTTAAAACAAAATCCTACTTCGAGTAGGATTCCTAGAGTCCTAATTGGATTCGGACTGGGAATCCTAGTTGGAGTAGGACTGGGATTTCTACTTGGAGTAGGATTCTACAATCCTAATTAGATTAGGAGTTTTGAATTAAAATTGGATTCCTACTTGGAGTAGGATTCCTAAAGTCCTAATCGGATTAGGACTTCGGATTCAAATTAGAGTCCTAATTGGATTAGGACTAAAATTAAATAAGTCCTAATTGGATTAGGGTTTCTTAAGTCCTAATTAATTATTAATCTCATGAATCAACATGACTCCTAATTGGGTTAGGATTGAAGAGTTCAATTGAGTCATGGTTCATTCAAGTTCTAATTGGATTAGAACTAGCATAGATTTGAACCCGATTGATTCATGATTTGGTTGAACCCTAATTAGATTAGGACTAAACCAAATAGGGGCCACCTAATCCTCCTTAGAGGAGGACTAGGGCAACATGAGAGGGAGGGCTCACGCCCCTCCTCCTTTGAGTCTATGATGCGGCAACAAGAGGGGCCGGCCCCCTCTTGGAATTAATTCAAGGGAGCTCCTAAAAGTTAGGAGCTCCACTTATTATTTAAAGGGGGCTTTTGGGGGCCGACCTAATAGATGAGAATCTCTCCCCTTGTGGCCGTACGCCCCCCCCTTCTCCTCTCCTCTTGGATCAGCCGCCAGCAAGAAGAGAGGAAGACCCTTGGCGGTCTCCTTCTTCCCTCCTCCATTTGGGATTCAACGCAAGGGAAGGAAAGTTGCAATCTAGCCTTTTGGATCTTCTTCCTTGATCCCTTCTTCTTCTTCCTCCTCTCAAGCACAATCAAGGGTTGATTGAAAGAGAGGAGATCAGCCATCAAAACATATCTCTGCAAGGGAGCTAGCACCCCGGGGAGATTAGAGCGTTTGGATTGGTCCTTGCTTCGTGTGGATACCCGTAGAGGCCGGGCACTTGAACGGCTTCAAGCGAACCTTCATCCTAAACCACAAACTTCAGTTTGCGGTGATCATCTACCCGCACAAGATGAAGATCTGATCTTCTAATGTTTTAAAAAGTTTTTAATCCTTATCTATCTACGAACGGTTTTTGAACAACGTTCATGCGATGAACGATTGATCCCGCGCATGCCTCTTCCACTGCATCTGAATAATTTTTAAATTTCAGCGGCATGATCGGGGTTTTCTAACAGCCGGCGGCCTCGGAGCGGGCCTCGGCTAGACGCACCTTGGAGGCGCGCAACTCCGACCTCGCCAGAGTGTGTGAGGTTTTCTCCTCCTCGAGCTGGGTCGACCGCCGATCGCCGCTCGGCTACGGCAGCCTCCATCCGTGCGATGCCTCCAACCACGCGCCTCAGAGTCGGCAAGCCTCTTCTCGGCCACCTCCAGCTGCCTTTGGCCCCTCCGAGCCTCATTCTGGCACTTGGAAGCTATAAGCACCAGCATGTCGATCTCATGAAGATGCTGTGGGAAAAGCGACGATATGTGAATGTTAAGAAAAATGCCAATAATCGAAGCAAAAATGAGGAGACGACTTATCCGGACGGCATTGCAGTAGTCTGATCGACAAGATTGCCGAGATCGATGGTTTCGAACTTGGCCCCGGTTAGCTAGGAGCAATGCGCGGCGAAATACCTCGCGTGCAACATTGCTATCACAGAGGGCCGAATCGCCCTCACGAATCGGAGACTCCGGGTCGTCGGACCCCCTTCCTGGGTGATCTCCGACCCCAGACGAGCTCGGGATGTTGGCCCCCGACGAGCTTGGCCTAGCCGGGCTCGGAACCAGGAGAGGTGCGCTTGAGACCCCAGGGCCCCTGCTCGGCTCGGGGCCCGAGTGCCGTAGGCGGACGACTGGCCGACCCAGTCGCTGAGAAATGGGGCAGGGCAGGCTGAGGGTGCCGAATCCCTTGCCCTCCTAGAATCCGAGCTCGCATGCTCGGCAACTGGAGTCTCCTCCCGGACGGATTCGGAAGTTTCGGCCCCAAGGCCCCTCGCCTCGGTGGGAGCAGAAGTCGAGGCCGCCCTGGCTTTCTTCCTGGGCTCGGGATGAGCCCCGCCGACCTCGGCCGCCCTGGCTTTCTTCCTAGGCTCGGGATGACCCCGCCGACCTCGGCCGTCCTCCTTTTTAGTTGGCGAAGAGTGCAGTGTTGCTGGTCACCATGTTGGGAATGTCTGAAAAGAAGAAAAAATTTTCAAGTGTCAGACCAGCACCAAAAAAGAAGGAAAGAAACGAATAGGTCAAAAGACAGCAAAGTAAAGAAGGAGCAGTGCGACCGCTCTTACCCTCGGAGCGCGCCGAGCTCAAGCCGACGTTCACCAAGGCCTCCTCGCTCAGGAGGTCGGTCAGAAGGATATCCCTTCCGAGGCCATACAGAGCATCGAGAACCCTCTGCTCGTCTGCCGAAAGTTGGGGGAGCTTGTTGAGGGCCTTCAGCCGGGCTGCCCCCACATCGGGTCAAATCTCCACGAGAGCTCGGAGGAAAGAAAGAAAAATTTCCCCTTCCACTCATGAATGGAGGAAGGGGCACCTCGGAAGAGTGGCCTACCGCCCCGAAAGGCGAGGTAGAGCCACTCTCCGTCCGCCGGGTTTGACTTCAACATGAAGCATCGGCAGAAGACGTTCACCAAGGTCGGTATCCCGTGTGCAAGGCAAAGGAATAGGAACCCAATGATGGTCCTCCACGAGTTCGGAGCGAGTTGTGCTAGGACGAGCTGGTACGCCACCAGCAACTCGTTCACAAACTCGTGTAGGGGGGACCTAACGCCAGCCCAGAGTGTCTCAATGTACACCCTGATCCGACCTGAAGGAGGTCTCGTTACTCGGTCCTCCGACCCCGCAAGCTCGACACGAAACCCGAGCCGGAAGAAAAATCGAGAACGGACCAGCTCCAGTTCCTCCTCGGTCAGGCTAGACCTGACCTCACCTGGAAAACGACCCATTCCAGAAAGAAAGACGAAGAAGGAAACAAGGGATGAAGGAGGAAGAAAAAAAGAAGAAAAAAGAAAATCCCCCGAGCCAATGTGGAAAAATGATCTGCTGTGGAGTCGCCGGAAATCGCCTCAGGGCACCGCCGGGAAGACTCAGCCGCAATTGGGTAAGGAAGAAAGGGACAAAGGAAGGAGAGGGGAACAGCAACTGCAGTGGCCAAACAAGATCTTTCTAGGGCTAACTCAGGGGGTTTATATAGACCTTCCCGACGGCCCAGATTGGCGGGACCGGATCCCGCCTTCTGTCCAGATCGTGCCACATGTTAGCTCCAAAAATCGAAGCGACATACCAACCTAGATCGACACCTTAAAAGCAGAATTGAGGCGGCATCCCGTCGGATCCCGGAGCCCCATCATGAGCTCACGACGTAAAGCAACCTCGAAAGGCGAGAGGGCGTTGCCCCATCTTCTCCCATTAAAGATGTCCCGAAGCGCGCAAAACGGCAGAATAACTTAAGGCCACCTGGCCCCCGCTAGTATAATAAAGGCAACTACTTCCTTCGCCCGAGCTTGTAAGCGCTCGAACTCGGAAGTCGGGGGTAGTGTTGGGGGGAAAACGGATTGCCCCAAAACGCATGAACGCATCACTGATGAGAATATAAAATATCATTTTTCTTTCTTAATGTTTAGTCTTGTATACTTATTTTATGCCTAAATGTACTCATTATTCTTATATTTTGATTTAGGATGCAAATGGAAGCGTTAAGTACAATAGAAGCTAATTGGGTGATTTTGGACAGTTTCGATATTGCTTCGTAAATGAGCATAACTTTCTCATCCGAGCTCTGATTGAGATGATTCAAGATGCTGTGGAATGCGAAGAAAACGCTCTACAACTTTTATGTTTTGCATTTTGATAGATAATGGCTTTATCAAGGTCAAAATTGGTTTCGAAGTTGCTGCACGTCCTTAGCCTGCAATACGTGGATTTGACTCGGTCAATTTTCAGAAGTTTCCAGATTTGATGCAGGAAAATCCCAGCTGGAAAATACCACTTTCCTAGTTATATTAGGACTTTATTTTATTTTTCGTAATTAGTCATATTTGAAATTTGTTAGGAGATTTTTTTGGAAGGGATAAAGGTGAAAGAAAGGGGCTCTTTCTCTTTTCTCTTGGAGGACTCCTCTTTCTCTTTTCTCCTTGGAAGTTTGCATCCATGGCTCTGCGTGGCTAAAGCTTTTATTGGTCTAAGGAACAGAAGCCTCGGAATCAATAAAACTGTGAGATCTGAATTTGTTTTTCATTGTTCAATTCATGCTTTGATGTCGAATGTCCTTCTGTGCATATTTTCATGATGTTTTCGTTTAATTACTAGGAGCCTACTAGTTTATTATTCGTTGCAATCTATTGCTAGGTTAGATATCAAATCCGTAATTGTTTGATCCCTCTAATCTGTGAAGCAACTAAGATCTAATAATTTGCTGCGTCAGAAATTTTTAGATCTTAGGAAGAATACTCGGCTAAATCAAATGCAACCGCTTGTGTTTGTGTTGTTTAGCTTCATCGATCTCTCTAATTCTTAAGGCTGCTACTAGATTAAACCTTTAGCGCTTGTCTTGGTTGTTTAGTAGTTAGGGTTAATTAGATCGCTTGTTTTAATTAACTATGACTAAGAAGAGATAGGAAAATATTTCTATCGGTGGACATTCAAAGTGCAAATTGATATCTTTGCATCAATGATCAGTTGTAAAATTCCGATGGTGGATGTTGACTTAGACCAAGATTTATTCTTTTGATTTATTTCAATACTGAAATCTGAATTCTTCTTTAGTTGTTTTTATTATTTTTGTTATACACAACCCCCCCCTCCGTCCTTGTTCAAGTTGCATAAAACTAGGCTAGATACTCTCCGTGGAACGATCCTTACTCGCACTACTACATATATATTTTTAGGAGTATAGGTTTTATTTTTGGTTGCCTGCGACAGCACACCAATCACCGGCACGTGACCAAGGCGCCCGACCTGGAAGCGCCCGGCCTAGAGGCGCCCGGCCTGGAGGCGCCCGACCTGGAGGCGCCCGGCCTGGAGGCATCCAACTTGGAAGCGCCCGACCTGAAGGCGCCCAACTTTGAGGTGCCCGACTTCGGAAGCCCGACCTCACTATCCACCCACTGCGGTCACATCCTTCTGCAGCTCATCCGGGGACCGTGCCCTGCTACCGCTGTCAACAGTTAATATGCATGGCCTCCGAAAATCTCCGGCTCGCTCAACAATTAATGCGCATGGCCTCCGCAGATCTCCGGCTCACTCAACAGTTAATGCGTATGCTATCCACGGATCTCAGACCTCCACGGCGAACAGTTGATCCACTCAGCTATGTCCGATCAGCCACGATGACTCACTGGCTCCCGCCTGATCTCCCACGACAATGCATTAATTCACACGATCGTGCATTAATTCATACGATCGTGCTCAATCATGACGGTCACTCGTTTGCCCCGTCACATCATAGGTAGCTATGTACTCCTCTATAAAAGAAAAACCCCTCCCTCTTAGAGCGGGGCTGGACTCTAAAAAAATAGAGAGGATAATCTCTCTCCCCTTACACATTAGCCCCCTCTGATTTAAGCATCGGAGGGCCGGCGCCGGAAACCCCGGCCACCGACTTTTTGCAGGTCCTCCGGAGGACGCCGCCCGCCGAAGGATCGCCACCTGCCATCTCTTGCCGGAGCTCCCTCCTTCTCAGCCAGAGGTCGCCCCTGGGTCCAATTTCCAGCAACAAAGAGCTAGAGTACAAATCTCCATAAGTGCACCCCCACATGGAGTCAAGACTAACAATTAGATGAGGTTGCAAAGGGAATAAGGTGATAGTAAAATATAAGGAAAAGTTGGAGGAAAGGTAGGGTTATCTAGGTGGCAGCATCCGACGGCCTAAGTCGATCTAATCTGGGTAATCTAATCGATCATATCATGAAATGAGAATCAGGCCAACCAAGAGGAAAAACACATGATAGGGAGTGTTAATGCAAGCTCCGCTGATACTTAATCAATGGTGAGATGGAGGCCAACATGTTTGGGCGATCGCGAAGTCAATTCATGATCCTTTGCTTGGGGTCAACTAGAAAAACCACAGGAGAGACCCTTTGCTAGAGTCCAACCACCACAAGAGAGAGAGAGACAGAGAAAGAGAAGAAGAAAGAGAAAAAGAGAGGGAGGATGTACAGGGCCTTAAGGCCTCTCTTAAGAAGCAAGAGAAGGGGGAGAGTGAGGATGGTGGCGTCTAGTTGTGAGACCTGGCCCAGAATGGGTCGTTTGGGCTAAAGCCAGCTAGCCCAACCAACTTTTCCCATGGCCAAGGAGAAATTAAAATAGAGGATCGCAATCCTTTACTCCGTCCTCCTTGGGTGTAACGAGGGTAGGATCCACGACAGCCCTGTGGCAGCTCCATGGCAACCCCACAGCCACTTGAACGGCTACCAATCCCGCTCAACCACCACGAGAATCACAGCGGTGAACGAGTCGATCCCATTTCGAAACCCTCCTATAAAACTCCCTCAACCTCTGATCAATCTACCACCGAGCATCCCTTTCTTCTTCCTCACCTTCGCTGGCCATCGTGTCACCAATTGCGGCGGGCAAAGGGCAACGAAGGCAAGAATTGAAGTCCCCGCTTGCGCCTTTTTCGTTCTTTTCTTCTTTTGCTTGGGCAGAATGAACCTGATGTATTCTTTTTTTGTTCAGCCTATGTTAAGGCAGTGTAAAGGCTTACAACTTTAATGAAAATAAAGAGTTTTTTCAAGTACTTGACTTCTGTCTTTGTCTTTGTTGTCTGTTGTTCGCCCTTTGTCTAAGCCCAAATCACCACGTGCAACTTCGACCTTTCGTTGTGTTTCTTTTTGCTCGGCTTCTACCGAGGCCAATTATGTACTGAAAGACAACGAGAGTAAAAGAAATTTTCGTAGTACCTAACTTCAATTTTCATTAGCGCTATTCACTTCTTGTTTGATTTTGGTTGTCGCACTAGACTCTTTCCTCCGCATTTAATTCCGTTTAGGGAAGGGCGGCATGAAGCTTTGCCCTATTTCCAGCTGCTTGGTCAATCTTCCCAATGTTTGGCTTTTGAGGAATTTTGCATGAGCTCTGCTTGAGAAGGTCCCAAGTCGGCCCGGGGTGCCTCCTTTCATCCCTAGACTATGGTCTCGGAGGCATCTTGGGTGTTGCCCAAGAAGACAACCCAAGAGGGGGGGGTGAATGGGTTTTAATACTTATTACAAATAAATACTTAACGAGTAACTAATTAACTTCATTGCAAGCAGATTAATTAGTTTACTAAATGTAGTGAATGAAGGGGATGGAAGAGACAATGAACCAATCATAAACACAAGAGGTTTTATAGTGGTTCGGAGCTAACCCTGCTCCTACGTCCACTCCCCAAGCTTCACTTGGGAGTTCACTATAATCCTCGGATTACAGCCGGTTGTTTTACAAGTTCACAACCCAACTTGTTGTTTACGAGATCACAACAAACTCGGTCGGTTTTCACAGGCTCACCGACTAAAACCACCGATTGTTTTTCCGAGATCACAATCGAACCCTTACACCGTTGGTTTTACCCTCGACTCACCAACAAACCTTACAACCCTTGATTCAATCCCCTGATTGAATCAAGTAAGAAAATAATTTGGAAAATTATACGGAAAGCTCTTATAAACAAATATTAAACAATATGAAAAGAGTGAAGTTAGAAGCCCTCAAACAGATTTTGGAAGTGGAAGAAGGGGCTTCTCGACTTTAGAGTCTCCTCTTTGAATGCGCTAAAGACTTGATGTCAGAAGGAGAGCCTTGAATGCGAAGGAAGGGTTTGTAGGATGACTTCAATTCGCTTCTTCCTTCTTTCTCTTGTATTACTCTTGAGAAACTTTGGTAGGTGAAAATCACTTTTTCTTTGAATGAAATCTCTCTCTTATTGTCTATTACTGTTCACTCTGGCTATTTAAGCAGTCCACTTTGAAAACTAGCCGTTAGACACCAATTTAGGACCGTTCTGCATAATCTGCAACTTCTGACAATGTGTCCGTTGGGATTGGAGTCAACTCGCTCGATCTGGAGTCGACTCGGCTGTTGCTGAAGTCGACTCATGCTTTACTGGAGACGACTCGCCCACTGTTCGAATTTGAATTAAAGTGCTGTCCCGTTCTGGAGTCGACTCGGCCAAACTTGGAGTCGACTCGCCAGTATCGGAGATGACTCGGCCCTCTGGAGACGACTCGTTCTCAGGATTCCAGAGATCTTTCTTTCAGTTTACTCCCTCGAGTCGACTCGGATTCTTTGGAGTCGACTCGGCTCTCAGAGACCGAAAAACTGATCTTCTGTCTTTGGAGTTGAACTGCCTCGGAGTCGACTGGATCGTCTTGGAGTCGACTCGGCTCTCAGAGCCCGAAGTTGGTTCTCTGACTTTTAGTCTTGCTTTCCTCTGAGAGTCGACTCTTGCTTGTTTAGGAGTCGACCCCAACCGTTGGAGTCGACTCGAATTCTTCTGGAGTCGACTCGGTAACAGGTCCAGAAACACTTCTCTGTCTTTCTGTCTGTTACTCCTTGGAGTCGACTCGGAACTATCGGAGTCGACTCGGTAGCATCGGAGTCGACTCGAATTCTTCAGGAGTCGACTCGGTGACAGGGTCTGAGATTCATCTTTCTGTCCTGCTGTCTGTTCTCAGTCGGAGTCGACTCGCAGTGTGCCGGAGTCGACTCGAGCCTGTGCCAGAACATCTGAAACACTTGGAGTCGACTCGAAATCCTCCGGAGTCGACTCGAGTTTCAGCCTTTGACTTAAGCTGATTTCCACATGCACTCAAAAAAGATTCTCACAAATTTTGCCTGAGATACTGGATTGAATTCATTAGTATAACATAAAATATACTCAAATGCTTTGGTCTCATCAAAATCAAATGGGTATATCAATCACTCCACAATCTCCCCCTTTTTGATGATGACAAAACATTGAGTATTTGATGAGAAATCCATCAAAAGATGATTCAGAATAAAATTTTGAAATGAATTCAAATGTCTAGTTATTTTAATTATCCAGAATTGAAAGGTATGAATCAGTAAATCCTGAAATTAAAGCTCCCCTTTCATTTGGAATTATATAAGCCTTCATATCATGCAATCAATTGTTTGGCTTATGTGTTTAATGAATTTGCTTTCTTAAGATTTCAGATTCTCCCCTCAACATATGCATTCAATTTTGTTTAGATTTTCTGAATTTTCTTTTAATGTCTTGAATCTTTTTAGCTTAAATTATTCAATTGTTTTTGAGTATGATTCAACTAATCTCCGAATATCCTTTGAATAGATTCTGGAGATTACTCCTTGAGGAGCCCCAACAGAGAGATAATGAGCCTCGAGGTATCGAATCCACTTAGAACAAATTACATTTTGCTTTAAGATTTTTTTTGTGATTCCCTTTACATTTTTCAATCATATTTTCTCCCCTTTTTGTCATCATAGCAAAAAGGCGCAGAACATAGAAAAGTAAGAATTCAATGCACATTTTGAAAGAAATGTCTACTCATTGTATTGATGCTAATTTGAGTACAATTGTAAAACATCATACAAGTGTAAAAACAAATACATCATAAGTAAAAAAAAGCTACACTAGGTTTCTTGGAGGATGAGGCTCCTGAACCTAGTCTTGTGTGTTTCAAGACCAAGCTGAGCCCCTCTTGAACATTCCCTAGCTGAACTATGATCTCCGAGGTGGCCCTAGACTGGATCGTGGTAAGCTCGGTCACACTCTCCTGAGGGTGTCCAACTTGGAGATCAATGCACTGGCTACCGCTCTGCACCCTGCTCTGCTGCCTAGCTCATGTCGGATGCCGTCTCGCATCTTCTTCTTGTCGTCCTTGACGTCACTCATGTTCCAGTATTGAGCTTGAACTAGGCTTCACATTGATATTTCCTCCTTCAGGTGCGCAGTCATCTCTGTCACGGCTGCCAAGGAGGGAACTACCTCGGTGGAGGGAGCAGTCTGAGGACCTCGGAGCTCCCTCAGCAGGTCATCCCTCAGCTCCCTCACTATCTCCTGCGCAACTCTCGGAGCTGCTCAGAAGATATCCGAACCTCAGGGGCTGCTGCTGAGAAGGTGGGGCAGTGGAGGTGGAGGGCTCAGTATGGGTAGGACCAGAGTGGAAGGAAAAGTGGGAAGATCTGTATAGTGCTCCTGGTCATGGTCAGGGCTAGGAGAGTGATGAGTGGTAGGGTCAGATGGTGTGGATGTGGATGGTTTCCGTACCCAGACCCCGACCTTATGGAACCCATCCGATGAAAGGTCCCTCACCCATGCGATCTGTAAAACGCAGTGAGCGAGAGGGTTCCCCCTCAGGGATAGGGACCTCTAACTCTAAAGATAAGGGTGAAACATCCATAGGAGACTCAGCCTAGGTTTGTCTAGGGGTTCACAAAGGTATTTGTAGATGAGTTTAGGGAAGTTGGGAGTGTCTTGGAGGATGTGGAACATCAAGCTAGGTCTCTCTCTGAAATGAAGTCAAACCTACCATTTTGGGAAGAGAGTCCTAGAATGATACTTAGGAGAAGCCGCATTTCAGCCGAAAGCTGATTTGCGAACACCTCCTCTATGGGGACAGAGGTGGACTCCCTAAGATGGCCGTAAGGGCCTCTGTCCTATCGGAGGGGTGTGTGGGAACAATCCCCTCACTCGAGAGATGGAGGACTCGAGCAATGAAGTCCTCCGAGATGAAAATAGGGACCCCTACAGTTCCCTGGATACCCCGCTACCCGTGCGACAGTACCATAAATTTCCTAACTAACCCTGGATAGGTAGGGAGGTCAAGAGCAGAAAAACTCTAACCCTGGGCCCTAAGGTGATGCCCTAGGTTGAACCCTTCCCGGGAGAGGAAGTCAAAGTTGACTTGCCTCCCGGTAGAGACAACCTTCCCGGCGCATGAGCGCGAGGGAACCGGCCTAGGCGGGGAAGGAACCGGAGGTGGTGGCCTCGTGGGTTCGTTCCGAGCCTTGGACCGTCGCTCGGCCCCACTCGCGGAGAGGGTCTCTTTCGGCTTGGGACAACGACTTTCCTAGGCATTTTTGACCTAAACACGGGAAGGACAGAAAAATGGAGGAAAACTCGACGGAAAGACCTAGAATGGGTCGGAGACGAGGTCGGAGACGGCTCTAGGGTTTTGAACAGTGGCGGCTGAAAATAGAAGTGAAGAGAAAAACATTCGCTTAGGGTTAAAAGTCGGATTCCGACCTCGAGTCGACTCCGGTAAGTCGCGAGTCGACTCGACCTCGAGTCGACTCCCAAATATGCGCGAGTCGACTCCCCATGAGCCGACTCTAAAATGTATTCCGAGTCGACTCGAACTCTGGCACAACCAAAAATCTTGTTATTTCGTGCCAAAAGAGAGAGTTATGGACTTATCTAGGATTTAAGAACTGATTTGATGATCATAGATAAGAAATCCTATGTCCAACATAAACTAATCCTCAAAATCAATGAACTAGAGGAGAGTATCACTAGAATGGATCAATCACTCCTAACCCTCTTCTAAGTATGCAAAATCGATCTTCACTCAAAGGTTTTGTGAAGATATCAGCAAGTTGATCATCAGTACAAACAAATTGAAGTGTCACATCACCATTCAGTACATGATCTCTTATGAAGTGATGTCTTATCTCAATGTGTTTAGTTCTTGAATGCTGAATTGGATTTTTAGTTAGATTAATGGCACTTGTATTATCACAGTTAATGGAAATTTTATCTTGTTTAATGCCATAATCTTCAAGTTGTTGTTTAATCCACAAGATTTGAGCACAACAACTCCCGGCAGCAACATATTCGGCTTCAGCCGTAGATAGTGCAACCGAGTTTTGTTTCTTGCTAAACCAAGAGATTAAGTTTTCTCCTAAGAATTGACATGACCCGCTGGTGCTTTTTCTATCAAGTTTACAACCAGCGAAGTCTGAATCAGTGTACCCTATTAAGTTTATGCTGATTCTTTAGAGTACCATAAACCTATGTTTTTGTTCCTATTAGGTATTTAAAGATTCTCTTAACAGCAATTAATGTGATTCCTTAGGATTAGATTGATATCTAGCACACATGCATACACTAAACATGATATCAGGTCTACTTGCAGTAAGATATAATAAAGATCCTATCATACCTCTATACATCTTTTGATCTACTGATTTACCTGATTCATCTTTGTCTAGTTTGCATGATGAACTCATGGGTGTGCTGATTGACTTGTTTCCTTCCATATCAAACTTCTTAAGCATCTCCTTGATGTATTTGCTTGAGATGAAGATGCCTTCTTTAGATTGTTTGATTTGGAGCCCGAGGAAATAGTTCAGCTCTCCCATCATGCTCATTTCAAATTCACTCTGCATTAAGTCAGCAAATTCTTCGCAGAGGCGATTGTTAGTAGCACCGAAAATAATATCATCTACATAAATCTGAACTACTAACATATCTTTGTTTTTCTTCTTTAAAAAAGTGTTGTATCAACGTTCCCTCTAGAGAATTCATGGTCTAATAGAAATTTGCTAAGTCTTTCATACCATGCTCTAGGAGCTTGTTTCAAACCATAAAGTGCTTTGTTTAGTTTATAACATGATTGGGGTATTGATGATTTTCAAAACCAGGAGGTTGTTCTACATACACCTCCTCATTAATATACCCATTCAAAAAGGCACTTTTTACATCCATTTGAAATAGTTTGAATCTTTAGAGCATGCAAATGCTAGTAACAATCTAATTGCTTCAAGTCTAGCTACAGGAGCAAAAGTTTCATCAAAGTCTATACCTTCTTCTTGATTATAGCCCTTTGCTACTAGTCTAGCCTTGTTCCTAATCACGATTCCATTTTCATCAAGTTTATTTTTATATATCCATTTAGTTCCTATTATTGAGTATTCAGTGGGTCGTTCAACTAGGTTCCATACCTTGTTTCTAGTGAATTGGTTTAGCTCTTCTTGCATGCATTTATCCAATTTACATCATTTTCAGCTTCTTCTATGTTTTTAGGTTCAAAGTGTGAGACAAATGCTAGATGATTATTTAAGTTCCTAAGAGATGCTCTAGTTCTAACAGGTTGAGATGGATCATCTAAAATTAATTCTTAGGATGACCATGAGCATACCTCCAAGCCTTAGTCAGCCCATGATCAACAATTACCTCTTGGCTTGTTGAGTTTCTCCAATTTGCTTTGGTTCATCTCTTGTAATGTCATCTCATCTATCTTTTTCTTCAAGAATTTCTGCATCATCATCAAGAGCTACTTTCTTGCTAGAAGAGATATCATTAGTATCATCAAAAACAACATGTATAGACTCTTCAATAACAAGGTTCTTTTGTTAAAGACTCTATAAGCTTTACTTGATGTAGAATATCCCAAAAAGATACCTTCATCAGATTTAGAATCAAATTTACCTAAGTTATCTTTGCCATTATTATGAATGAAACACCTACATCCAAAAACATGAAAATAGTTTACTTTGGGCTTTCTATCTCTCCAAAGTTCATAAGGTGTTTTCTTTATAATGGTCTCAATAAAACTCTATTTAATATATGACATGATGTATTAATGGCTTCTCCCCAAAAATACTTAGGGAGGTTACTTTCACACAACATGGTTCTAGCCATTTCCTCTAGGGTTCTATTCTTTCTTTCTACAACTCCATTTTGTTGTGGTGTCCTAGGTGCAGAGAAATTATGAGTTATCCCTTTTTACTACAAAATTCATCAAATAGATGATTTTCAAATTCCGTTCCATGATCACTCCTAATAGCTATAACTGAAGCATTTCTTGAATTAGTAACTTCCTTATGAAATTTCTTAAATACTGAAAATGCTTCATCTTTATGAGCTAAGAACATGACCCATGTGTATCTAGAAAAATCATCTACAATGACAAGGCCATACTTGTTTCCACCAAGACTTGTGGTTCTAGTTGGTCCAAATAGATCCATGTGTAGTAGTTCAAGGGTCTAGTAGTAGTGACACAATTTATGGATTTAAAAGAGCTCCTAGATTGTTTGCCATATTGACATGCTTCACAAATTTTATTTTTCTCAAATTTTAGTTTTGGCAAACCTATTACAGAATCTCTTTTAACTAGTTTTGATATTGTATCCATACTTGCATGACCTAACTTACGGTGCCATAACCAACTTGCATCATTAACCTTAGTATCACTAGCTACTAAGCAAGGTTATTTTTGGCAAGATCTTCAAGATCTACTACGTACACATACAGTCTTATTCCTTTGAATACTAAGCTATTGTCAATTGAGTTGGTTATGATGCATAGAGTTGGCTTAAACAGAACATCAAAACCTCTATCACATAATTGACTTAGCTAAGTAAGTTATGCTTAAGACCATCTACAAATCGTACATTATCAACAAAGGTTGAAGAGGTGATTTGTACTTTACCTATACCAACGATGTGACCTTGGTTATTGTCTCCAAATGTCACAGCACCTCCCTTTTTAGGCTCTAGGGTGAAGAATTGCTCCTTGTCACCCGTCATGTGTCTTGAGCAGCCACTATCCAAGTACCAACAGTTTTTGTCGACTTTGGCTGCAAGACACTCCTACACAAGGAAATCATACAATTTTAGGTACCCAAGTTTTCTTGGGTCCTTCAAGGTTAGTAATGTTGGTTCCTTTTGGAACCCAAACCTTTTTAATTTTTCTTTTAGCTTCTTCCTATGGTCACACACATTAGCTTTATGTCCTACTTTTCCACAGCAAAAATAGGTTATATTCTTAGTTTTACTTTCCCTGCTTTCACAAAAAATTTTAAGGAGCTTTTGCTTATTCTTAGGTTTATACCCTAAACCAGCTCTATTAAACACAGCTCGTTGATTATTAAGTATCATTTCCAATTTTTCAGAACTATATGTAAACTTTTCAACAATAGGTTTGTATTTTTCAAGTTCTTTTGTTAGCTTTTTTTTCTGTTTTTAGTATGTTTAAGTCTTTTGTGAGATTATCTTTTATAGTTTGTTTACCGTTTTTAAGTTCTGAAATTTCTTGGTTAGTTTTTCGTTATCTTTAATTAAGGTATTAGTTTTTTGAATTAACATTTGGTTGCTTGTTTTAAGTTCTAAATTTTCTTTAATGATAAAATCCTTGTCCTTAATTAATTTATCGTATTTATGGAAGTGAGATTGATTAGTTAGTTTTAGTTCTTTATTCTTAAGATTTATTGTCTTATATTCATCCATTAGTTCATTAAAGCATCATACAATTCATCAAAGGTAAAATCTAAATGCGTTTCAGATGTTACCTCATTTTCATTCGCCATAAAACAGAAGTTGGCCTTTTCCTCTTGTTCCTCATCCGATGATGATGATGATGAATCGGAGTCCGTCAAAGTGGAGACGAGGACTTTCTTTTTCTTATATTTGCTGCCTTCTTCAGAAGGGACAGTCAACTCTGAAATGTCCCGGCTTCTTGCATTCATAGCATCCGATTCCTTCATTTTCTCCTTTCCTTACCTTTATCCTTGTTGTAGGAACTTGAGGGACCTCTCCTCTGATGAAAGGACTTCTTCCGGTTGATGAATTTTCTGAACTTTCGCACGAGAAGAGCCTCATCATCATCTCCTCATTATCTTCTTCTTCGCTGCTGCTACTGCAAGATAAATCCTTGTTAGAAGAAGTAGATTTGAGGGCTATTACCTTTTTCTTATGAGAGGATTCTTCTTCGCTGTGTTGTTTCATTGTGAGCTCATGCGTCATCAGGGATCCAAGAAGCTCCTCAAGTGGAAGCTTGTTCAAGTCCTTGGCTTCTTGGATTGCCGTTACCTTGGCTTCCCATGACCTTGGCAAACATCGAAGAATTTTCTGACAAGGTCACTGTTAGTATAACTTTTGCCAAGGCTTTTTAGCCATTGACAATATCAGTAAATCTAGTAAACATGCAAGTGATAGTTTCATTAGATCCATTTAAATAGTTCATATTTATGAACTAGTATGTTTATTTTAGATTTTACTTGATTCGTGCCCTCGTGGGTCACTTCAAGTCTTCCCATATCTCTTTTGCAGAATTGCAAGTAGAGACTCTATTGAATTCATTACGGTCTAAGGCACAATAAAGCACATTCATTGCTTTGGCATTTAGTTGTGCCTTCCTAATATCATTGTCATCCCAATCTTTTTCAAGTTTGGGTATAGTAAACATCTACAAAAATTGAAGGAATGTATGGTCCATTAACTATGGTGCTCCAAATCTCATAGTCTTGAGCTTGGATAAATATCCTCATCCTAGCCTTCCAATAGGTGTAGTCGGTTCCATTGAAAAATGGAGGTCTATGGGTGGATTGCCCCTCAATAAGAGAAGATCCAAATGGGGTTGTCATTTTGATCTTTTACTCTTTTAATATAGGAGTTCCGGCTCTGATACCACTTGTTGCCCAATTCAAACACAAGAGGTTTATAGTACTTTTAAAACTTTATTGCAAGCGGATTAATTAGTTTACTAGATGTAGTGAATGAAGGGGATGGAAGAGACAATGAACCAATCACAAACACAAGAGGTTTTATAGTGGTTCAGAGCTAACCCTTGCTCCTACGTCCACTCCCTAAGCTTCACTTGGGAGTTCACTATAATCCCTCGGATTACAGCCGGTTGTTTTACAAGTTCACAACCCAACTTGTTGTTTTACGAGATCACAACGAACTCGGTCGGTTTTCACAGGCTCACCGACTAAAACCATCCGATTGTTTTCTCGGGATCACAATCGAACCCTTACACCGTTGGTTTTACCCTCGGCTCACCAACCAACCTTACAACCCTTGATTCAATCCCCTGATTGAATCAAGTAAGAAAATAGTTTGGGAAAATTACACGGAAAGCTTCTTAATAAGCAAATATTAAACAATATGAAAAGAGTGAAGTTAGAAGTCCTCAAACAGATTTTGGAAGTGGAAGAAGGGGCTTCTCGACTTTAGAGTCTCCTCTTTGAATGCGCTAAAGACTTGATGTTAGAAGGAGAGCCTTGAATGCGAAGGAAAGAGTTGGTAGGATGGACTTCAATTCGCTTCTTCCTTCTTTCCCTTGCATTTACTCTTGAGAGACTTTGGTAGGTGAAAATTGTGGTATCAGAGCCTAGGCTTCATAGATTAAGGTAAGAATTAATTATCTAAAGGCATTTTAGATCTGAAAATTGAATGATCATGCATGCTGAAAATTTCTGCATGCAGATTTTTCAGGGTGCTGATTTTTGCATGCTGATTTTTATGTGATAAATGATGATTCTAATTGCATTGTTAATGAGATTACAAAGTTTAGAATCATGATTAGCATGATCAGCAACCTATGTCATGACATAATCAGTTATTTTCAGATCTGAAAATTATAATTGTTGCATATGGTGATGATCATAGGATTCAAACCCTTTTGGTATCAAATGTAATGACCTGCGATGTGATCTGCATGTCATGTAATTTTTCAGATGCTTGCATGCATCTTATTTGATGTTTTGAGAGGCCTGCGTGCCTCCTAAAAGGAGATGTAATTTATTTTTATTTTTATTTTATCTGGTTGTATTTCTGTGATGTGATGTACATCAACGATCAAGTCGAAGAGATGCATGAGATGAACAGGGGTCTAAGCGGTTGATGGCGATTGGATCAAGAGTTGATCAAGGATCGAATCAAGGAGGCTTGGAACCAATTCAAGAGTTGAAGACCAGTTGATCGATTGACGTGCATGTGCTTGTAATACGTAATTAGAATCCATGATCATCACCTATTTAAAGTTTAGCTTTAATTATGCTGCGATTATAACTGCCTGCAATGTGCCGTTTGCATGTGATGTGAATGAGAGTCGGGTAGATAGGTTTACATGTGATGTAGCAAACCCAATTGAGACCTAAATAAAACCTCCTCAATCAAGTCGAGAGTGAACCGACATGAGCAAGTCATATTAGATTAATTGATCTAATTGGTGTCTAGGAAAGCATGAAAGGTGGTTACTTAATTAGGACCTTACTCTCTGAGTAAGGGGAGCCTCCCACCTGCTTACCTGGCCAATTGTTCGATTACCTCTTATGAAGGCTCAAGTTGCAAACACTAAGACCTGATTAACCAATATTAAGTCAATAGGTCTTCCACTGTAGTAGAGCTGCTAAGGCCTTTCTGATTTGATGTTTGTCGCTGGTCGTGGATACAGTGGTCAAGTTGCATCGGGGGGCTGGACCTCTCTATAGACATGAGATGTTGTAGGGTAAAGGTGGGGTTGGGCACCAATAACTGTTAGGTGAGGACCCAATGACGACTTTATTCCTACGGTTATACGGTGGGTCTGACTTAACTAAGAAATGGGACCAATAACTGTTAGGTGAGGTCTTCATGGCTTAGAGACCAAGTTGCACTGCAACATGCTTGAGAAGCATTGTACAAGAGTTGTACACTCATCCATCTATGTGTCACCAATAACTGTTAGGTGAGGTGGCATGTAAATTGGTGGGACCGCAGTACCACTAGAAACCCTAGTCGTGTGGGATTTCCGTTTTCCTACCAGGGGAGTGTGAGGAATTCGAGAAAATAGTGGGAGTACATTTGTTCTAAAAGACCTTAGAACAGATTAGGATCAAGTACAAAAGTCTAACTAGAATCTTTACTCTCTGCAGATAATGTCAGCTTCAAACCCTTTGACCCGTATTCTTGAGACCAACCGACTGACCGGAACCAATTACAAGGACTGGCTTAGAAACCTCAAAATTGTTTTGGACTGTGAGAAAATAGGCTACATACTCGATTCAGATATCCCCACACTACCAACACGTCCTACTGATGTTCAGCGTGAGATGCATAAAAGTGGTTGGATGATGACATTAGAGTAAATGCTATATGATGGCATCCATGTCAATGAACTCCAATGCCAGCATGAAAATATGAAGACTGCTAGGGACATACTGGCACACCTGCAAGAGTTGTATGGTGAGCAGAGTCGCACAGCTCGTTTTGAAGTGTCCAAGAGGCTCTTCAAAGCAAAGATGCGCGAGGGCAGTCTGTCCATGATCACGGTCTGACTATGATCAAGGACCTAGAGGAGCTTGAGAAGCTCGGTATGACATGCACAAGGAATTGCAAGTGGATTTGATCCTACAGTCACTTCCTGATTCATTTGGTCAGTTTATAGTAAACTACCACATGAATAAGATTGAATGCACTAAGACTGAACTGATAAACATGTTGGTAACTGCTGAGGGAGCCTTGAAAGGTTCAAGGGGCAATGTCCTTGCTGCTGAGTTGACTTCTGGTTCCAAGAGAAAGTCTACTTGGAAGAAAAAGAAGCCTGCTAAGAAGCAGAAGAAAGACAAGAAGCCAAAGAAGGAAGTTCAAAAGAAAAAGGCTAACGACAAAGGAAAATGTTTCCACTGCAATGTCGACGGCCACTGGAAGAGAAACTGTCCTTCATACCTCGAGAGCCTGAAGAACAAGAAAGGTGACACACCTTCAGAAGGTATAGACTTGCTCATAATTGAAACTAATCTAACGGTTTCTTCTACTTCTAGTTGGGTTATAGATTCTGGTTCTAGTGCTCATTGTGCACTACCATGCAGGGTCTAAAGGAAAGTAGAAGGCTGGCGGAAGGTGCGGTAACCCTTCGGGTTGGCAACGGGGCAAAAGTTGCTGCTGTGGCTGTGGGCACCTACCATCTGCGACTACCGTCTGGATTTAGTTTATTACTTAGAGACTGCTATTATGTACCTGCTGCTAGCAGAAATTTGATTTCTGTTTCATGTCTAGCACAGGAAGGTCATGTTTTTACATTTGACAAAGACTGCTGTTCTATTTATTTAAGAAATAAAATAGTCGCACGTGGTTTTATGATTGACAGTCTCTATCATTTACATATGGATGTATCTGTGAATGTTCGAGCAAGAAGTGAGTGCCAAAGGATCCAAAAGATCCAGAGATGAGATAAACCAAAATATTTGTGGCACCTCAGGCTTGGCCATATTGGAGAGGACAGAATGAACAAAATGGATAAAGATGGGCTTCTTGGCTCATTGACTTCCGAGTCATATCAGTTTGCGATCCTGTCTTCAAGAAAAAATGGCCAGATACCTTTGTAGGACAATGGGAGAGGACCACTGAAATACTTACCCTAGTACATACAGATGTATGTGGCCCATTCGATGTGCTAGCCAGGGGACGTTATTCTTACTTCATTACCTTTACCGATGATTATTCACGGTATGGGTATGTGTATCTTATGAGACACAAGTCTGAATCTTTTGAAAAGTTCAAAGAGTTCAAGAATGAAGTAGAAAAACAAACTGGAAAACCTCTTAAGGCTCTTCGATCAGATCGAGGAGGAGAATACCTTAGTGGAGAATTCCGGGACTATCTCAAAGAAAACGGCATAGTCTCACAATGGACACCTCCGGGTACACCTCAACTCAACGGGGTGTCAGAGAGGAGAAATCGGACCCTATTGGATATGGTCAGGTCCATGATGAGCTTCACTGATTTACCTATGTTTCTTTGGGGAGATGCCTTACTACCGCAGTATATTATTGAATAGAGTTCCTCTAAATCCGTTCCTACCACACCGTATGAGATATGGCATGGTAAGAAACCAAGTCTTGGTCATCTCAAGATTTGGGGATGTCCGGCCCACGTCAAAGACTACAGGCGGACAAGTTAGAGGCTAGGACCATAAGTGCTCGTTTTATAGGATATCCTAAAGAGTCATTAGGATACAATTTTTACGTCTCAGAGGATCACAATGTGTTTGTGAGCCGTCATGCCATCTTCTTGGAAAATCAGTTTATCCTTGATAGAGGCAGTGGGAGGAAAATTGAGCTTGAAGAGAAAGTCTCTGAAAAGCAACGAGTCATGGATCCTATGAACCCATTCATACAGAGCCAGTACACGATGTCCCTCAACCACCTCGTAGATCTAGTAGGGTCTCCCATCCTCCCGATAGATACTTAGGTATACTAGAAGAGGATACCGAGGAAATGTTCCTAGTGGGAGATAGGGATCACATACAGGATCCCAAAACCTACAACGAGGCGATATCTGATATCGATTCCGAGAAATGGCTGGAAGCTATGAAGTCAGAGTTAGACTCCATGCATTCCAACCAAGTCTGGCCTTAGTGATTCCACCAGAAGGTATTGTACCTATTAGATGCAAATAGATCTACAAAAGGAAAATAGGTTCGGATGGAAAGGTAGAGACCTTTAAGGCAAGGCTGGTGGCGAAAGGGTATAGTCAACGCGAAGGCATTGACTATCAGGAGACCTTTTCACCTGTAGCCATGCTGAAATCCATCCAAATATTGCTTGCCATTGCAGCATTTCATGATTATGAAATCTGGCGATGGATGTGAAAACTGCTTTCCTGAATGGATATCTTGATGAAGATATCTATATGGAACAGCCTCTGGGTTTCACTTCCAGTGATGGAGATCACAAGGTCTGCAAGCTGCAAAGGTCCATTTAGGGACTAAAGCAAGCATCTCGGAGTTGGAACACTCGTTTGAATGACGCAATCAAAACGTTTGATTTCATCAAAACGAAGAGGAACCGTGTGTTTACAAAAAGGTTAGTGGGAGCGCTGTCGTATTTCTCGTACTGTACGTGGACGACATCCTCCTGATAGGGAATGATATTCCATGCTAACCTCGGTCAAGGTCTGGTTGTCAAAAGAGTTCTCCATGAAAGACCTTGGGGAAGCATCCTATATTTTGGGAATAAAGGTCTATAGAGATAGATCTAAAAGGATGCTTGGCTATCACGAAAATGTATATAGAGGAAGTGCTGAAAAGGTTCAGCATGGAAAACTCCAAAAGGGTCTCTTTACCCCTAGGCATGGAATTCATCTCTCAAGAAGATGTGCCCCAACACATCTGAAGAGATTCAACGCATGAGCAAGATTCCCTATGCATCGGCAATAGGGAGCCTCATGTATGCCATGCTATGTACACGACCTGATATAGCTCTTGCTGTGAGTGTCACAAGCAAGATAATCAGTCAAATCCAGGTGAAGACACTGGACAGCTGTGAAGAATATTCTTAAGTACTTGAGAAGAACTAAAGATTTATTCTTGTTTTGGAGATCATCAGAGTTAAGGTAGAAGGGTACACAGATTCAGACTTCATGACTGATGTGATGATAGAAAGTCAACATCTGGATATGTGTTCTTTGCAATGTGGTACGGTAAATTGGAAGAGTTCAAACAACCGATCATTGCTGATTCTACTTGGAAGCTGAATACATCGCGCCTCTGAAGCTGCTAAGGAAGGCTTCTGGTTCAAGAATTCATTGCGAATTGGATGTAATGTCATCAGATGCCATAACACTCTACTGCGATAAATGGCGCCATGCCTTGCTAAGGAGCCAAGGTCTCATCAGAAGTCCAAGCAATAGAGCGGCGCTTCCACCTCATACGCGACTATGTTGAGAAGAAGTATGTCGAGGTGCAGAGAGTAGACTCCGCGGACACGTGGCAGACCCATTCACTAACAGCTAAGCAGCAAAAGACTGAAGCCCACCTTGAGAAGATGGGGACTAAGAATATGACTGATTGGCTTTAGTGCAAGTGGGAGATTGTTAGATGTATGCCCTAGAAGCCCAATTTTGGCTGACACATGATTAATTCTGGGGACATAATTTGTATTGACTTTATTATTGAATAAATAAAAGGCATTTTTTTCATTCATATTGTTTATGTGTCTATGAATCGTCCAAGAATTAATAAGATGATGATGCATATTCTTAAGAGTTAAGAATTTGAGCCATGCATCATTGGTGATTAATTTCTGAATGCTCCTGATCGATGGATCATCACGAGGAGCGGTGATCGATCATGAGATCAGTGCACACATTACTTTCCTTAAGGATGGACGAGACTCGAGTCCACAGTGTGGCGACACTGAATAATAGTGCAGGTGCTTGTTAAGAACAAGGGTACTGAGCGTGGACCAATACAAGAAGTCACTTGGATGTCTATCCACTCGTCAGTGACTTGCTTGATGTTGCAGTAGTGTGACTGGTCCTTTGACCTGCGGTGCTTCGGCTACTCACAGTGAGGTTATTGTAGTTTGACTGCACACATACATGGTCTCTAGCCATATGGGTCCATGCAGTTAGATTGGCTGCAGTAAGTTCACTGTAGGAGTAGGGTATGCACCTATAAGGAATCTATCGACCTGATAGATAAGGAGAGATCCTATGTGATTTATAAGACTGAGTTCGTAAGACCTCGGCCGGGGCAGATTGCACAGTAGAGAAAGAGTTCTCCGCTCTCGAACTTAAGTCGAATAAATCTTCACATATGACAGACGATGGGGTTTGACGAGTTGTCCATGACCTCCGTCCTGTAGGGATCCACGATAGTAGGACTGTATCACATATTGACTGCACCTAGAGGTTCACCATTCTATTTCTGCTGGATAGCCACTACATGCTGCTAGGTGTCACTGGTGGATGGTGGGACTCATAGGGATTGTCTTGATGATCGATAAACCCTAATGAGTTGAGTTGGAATCGTTCCAACCCATTGAAAGGAGTTTTCAATGATATTGTGATAGAGATCACAATATATCTCACTACCAGTCAGAAATAGAACCTATGGGGTCACACACACTAGAAGTATTGACCGATCCGATGGTTGAAAAGTGATTATGAATCACGAGTAATCAATTCGATTGATAATAAGTTGAAGAAGGAATGGGAATTGATTAATTGGACTTAAAACACGAATCCTACTTGGAGTAGAATTCCTAGAGTCCTAATTGGATTAGGACTGGGAGTCCTACTTGGAGTAGGACTGGGATTCCTACTTGGAGTAGGATTCCTACAATCCTAATTAGATTAGGATTTTGAATTCAAATTAGATTCCTACTTAGAATAGGATTCCTAGAAGTCCTAATTGGATTAGGACTTCGGATTCAAATCAAAGTCCTAATTGGATTAGGACTAAAATTAAATGAGTCCTAATTGGATTAGGATTTCTTAAGTCCTAATTAATCATTAATCTAATGGATCAACATGACTCCTGTTGCCAGATAGACAACCCAAGAGGGGGGGGGTGAATTGGGTTTTTAAATTAACTTAGCTAATTAAAACTTTGTGGATGATTAACTAAATACTATAGCCAGTTATTTAATTAAAGCTAAGTGCTGTGAGTAATGTGTGGGGAAGAAGATGAGAGACAATGCACTACAAACACAAAGTTTTATAGTGGTTCGGAGCTAACCCTTGCTCCTACGTCCACTCCCCAAGTCTCACTTGGGAATTTCACTATAACCCCCTTGGATTACAGCCGGTTGTTTTGCAAGCTCACAACCGAACTTGTTGTTTTACGAGCTCACAACGAACTCGGTCGGTTTTCCCAGGCTCACCGACTAGAACCAACCCCGATTGTTTTCCCGGGCTCACAATCAAACCCTTACACTCGTTGGTTTTAAACCGGCTCACCAACCAACCTTAATCCCCTTGATTCAATCCCCCGATTGAATCAAGTAAATACACGAGATAGAAGAAAACAGAAAATAGCTTCTCAAAAAGCAGATTTAAAACAATATAATCGTAAAGGAGTTAGAAGCCCTCAAACGCTTTTAAGATGGTGAAGAGGTGTGGCTTCTGGAACTCCGGTCTCCTCTTGAAAGAGTGATCGACTTGAAAGCAGGAGGAGGAAGCTTTGAATGCTGGGAAGATGTTGGTGGAGCAGTAAATGCAGATCTTCCCTTTTTCTCGTTGAAGAGCACTTAGAGAGCTTGAAGACTTGAATGCTAGGAGTGGAATGTGTGTTTCTACCCTTGCTACAGTCTTCTGTGGCTATTTAAGCCAACCCCCCACAGAAACTAGCCATTACCTCTGCTTTTTCTGGCCGTTCTGCACACTCTGCGCAGCCTGACAATGTGACCGTTGGTGGGTTGGAGTCGACTCGCGCGATCAGGAGTCGACTCGGCTGTAGCAGGAGTCGACTCGAGCTTTTCCGGAGTCGACTCGGCAACTGTTCCCAGTTTGAATTAAAGTTGCCGTCTTGACTGAGAGTCGACTCGTCTTGACCCGGAGTCGACTCGCCAACTTCTGGCGCTGACCTGGCAATTTTGGAGTCGGCTCATCCTCTGTAGTCCGTGGATCCAAATTTGAATTTTGTCCACTCGAGTCGACTCGACTGTCCTGGGAGTCGACTCGAATCTCAGAGCCCGAACTCCCGATTCTCTGTCTTTTGGCTCATCCAGTCTTGGAGTCGACTCGAACTTCCTTGGAGTCGACTCGGCTCTCAGTTTCCGAAAGTTGGTCTTCTGCCTTTTGACGTGAAGCTTGTCTTGGAGTCGACTCGAGCTGTCTGTGAGTCGACTCGAATCTCAGAGGCAGTAACATGGTCTTCTGTCTGTCGATGGTCGCACAGTCTCGGAGTCGACTCGCGTACTGCGGGAGTCGACTCGAATCTCAGAGTCCATAAAACGCTCTCTGACTTTTTTCTTTGCGTACCGCTGGGAGTCGACTCGCGTTCCACTGGAGTCGACTCGAATCTCAGAGTCCATAAAACGCTCTCTGACTTTTTCTGTGTGTACCGCTGGGAGTCGACTCGCATTCCACTGGAGTCGACTCGATCTCAGACCTGAAAAACTGCTCTTCCTGTCCTTCTGTCTGTTTTCAGTCGGAGTCGACTCGTACTGATCAGGAGTCGACTCGAGCTCGTGCTAGTGACCTTGATACGCTTGGAGTCGACTCGTGATACTCGGAGTCGACTCGAGTCTCAGACATTGGTTCATGCAGACTTCTTAACTTATCCAAAATACTATGAACCAAGTCTAGAAACACTTTGACAGGATTTTCACTGAACACTCAATTGAATTCATTAGTAATCACAAGATATACTCATTGCTTTGAGCTCATCAAAATCAAATGGGGTTTTAATCAATCACTCCACATCTCCCCCTTTTTGATGATGACAAAACTTTGAGTATATGTAAAATGAGTGCTCAGTAAATAATGAAATAAACTCCATAATGAATTCAAATGTCTGATAATTTAATTTATCCAAGTTTGAAAGGAGTGAAACATTAAATTTGGGAGTTAAAGTTTCCCCTTTCATTTGGAATTATATAAGCCTTCATATTCTGCAATCAATTGTTTGGCTTATATGTCATTAATGTTTTAGCTTGATTAAAATTCAGATTCTCCCCCTCAACATATGCATTCAACTATATTTTGATTTTCTGAATTTCCTCTTCATGCTTTGAAGGTTTTTTTTGAACTTGAATTTTATCTTTAGAGGAAAATCTGTCAATCTTGTTCTTGAGTAAGATTCACTAGTTTAATCTCCGAATATCCCTTGAATAGATTCCTGGAGATTACTCATTAGGAGCCCCAAAAGAGAGATAATGAGCCTCGAGGTACCGAATCCACTTAGAACAAATTTATGTGTGTTTTTAAGAGTTTATCGTTTTATTTATTTCCATTGATTTCTTTTACATATTTTTAATATTTCTCCCCTTGTAACATATTTTATACTTACACTTTTCTCCCCCTTTTTGTCATCAATACCAAAAAGGAGGTAATCACACACAATCAATGACACAAATGGCACAGTCAATCATTCAAATGGCACAGAAATGAAGATAAGGATGTCTACTCATTGTATTGATATGAACGGTGAAATACATTTGAGCATACAATAGGTAAAGCAAGAACAATACAAAAGAAGACAAAACACAACTCAAATCATCTATGACCTCCTCGAGGATGTGGCTTCCCCCTCTCTCGAGGATACATCTTCCTCCTCTGGAGGATGTAGCTCCCCCTCCGAGGGATACATCTCCTCCTCTGGAGGATGTAGCTCCTCCTCTCGAGGATGTGACTCCTCCTCTCAATCGGCTCTGCTCCATGAGGAGGGCGACTGCCTCTGTAACATGGCCCAGCTGCGTGATTAATAGACGTGGTGGCTCTGCTATGTGTTAGTGGAGAGCTCAGTCACCGACGTCTGAAGCCCAGTCACCGAGGTCTGAAGTGCGTCCAGCTTGTCGATGAGCAGCATTCGACAAGCGCTCGCCCCCTCGGTGGTGGTGTGCATGTCCACGGCGGATGTCATCCGCATCCTCCTCGTGGTGCTCGTGACCTCGCTCATGCTGTGGAACTGGGCCTGCACCAGGGTCCTAATGTTGTAGATCTCCTGCCGCACCTCAGCCGTCATGTCTGTCACGGCTGTCAAAGATGGGACCAATGCTGAGGATGGAGTGGGTGCAGGAGTGGGAGCTGGCACGGAACCTCGGAGCTCCCGGAGCAGCTCGTCCCTCAAATCTTGGACGATCTCCTGCCGCAGCTCCCGGAGCTGCTCTGGATCAATACGGACCTCCATAGATGGTGGAGCTGAGGAGGAAGGTCCGGCAGAGGTGGTAGGAGCAGGAGGAGTGGATGGAAGGTCTGGATGGTCTGGGACTCTGGGTAGTCAGAATCTGGCTCTGGACTGGGTGATGGTCTGGTGGTCTGAGCGGTGAGAGTGGACTTCCTAACCCAGATCCCTTCTCTCTTCCGAAATCCCATCCTGTGCATGGTCCCCCGTACCCAAGCGATCAGTCCATCGCAAGGCACGAGAGGGTTCCTTCTCAGGAATGGAAATTTCGTACTGCCTAAAGAGAAGAGTGAATATCATTCCGTATGGGAGGGAGAGCCTAGGTCTATCCAGGGGCTCACACATATACCTATAAATGAGCTTGGGGAAGTTGACCGGGGTGTCCTGAAGAATGTAAGACATAATAGCTAGGTCCCTCTCATTCACAAAATCAAATCTTCCTGTCTTAGGGAAGATGGACCTGGACAAAAATGCTCAAAAGGATTCTCACTTCAATAGGAAGTGAGCTAGCAGATACCTCATCTAGGGGGAGACTGAGGTGGATGCCCTAAGACGATCGTAAGGGCCTCAAATCTATCCTCAGGATGTGCAGGAGCCACCCCTACTAATGGAAGGTGGAGGATATGGGCAATGAGGTCCTCTGTGACACGCAATGGGACACCTAATACCGTGCCCTCAATACCTCCATCTCTCCGATGGACGGTACTGTAGAACTCTTGAACTAGGCCAGGATAGGTGGGAAGGTCCAAGGTGAGGAAGTACTCTAGACCCTGGGCTCTAAGCCTATCGCCTATGGTGAATCCTTCCCGGAGAGATAGTCGAAAGTGACATACCTCCCGGAGGTGACGGCCTTCCCGGCCAACGGCCTAACATGAACCACCCTAGGCGGGGAACGATCCGGAGGAGGTTGCCTCGCGGGATCGTGCCGCGCCTTGGAGCGCCGCTCGGGACCGGCCACGGGACGGGACCGTCTTTCTAACAACTCCCTTGCGAGGCATCTTGACCTAAACGAGATGAAAACCTAGAGAACGAAGAAGGATCGATAGAGGAAGCTCGGGACTGACCTGAAAAGACCTAGGAACGGACGGAAACTCAATGTCCGGCGAAGAATCGACGGGAAAAGGGCTTGGAGACGATCGAGGATGACCTAGGAGTCGGCTCTAGGGCTTTGTGAACAGTGGCGGCTTGAGAAAAAGTGTTTGCGAAACGACAAACCTAGGGTTAAAAAGTCGGATCCCGACTGCGAGTCGACTCCCCTGAGTCGCGAGTCGACTCGACCTCGAGTCGACTCCAGAAAATGCGCGAGTCGACTCTCCTTATGCGCCTGTAGACTTCGAGTCGACTCCCGACAATGTGCGAGTCGACTCCCCCTCAGCTGCCAACTTTGCGAGTCGACTCCCCCAAAATGCGCGAGTCGACTCCCCCTTAGGAGCCGGCTCTGAAACTTACTCGAGTCGTCTCTAACCTTGGCACGCACTTAAAAATCATGCTATAACCGTGCCAAATGAGGGAAAATCACCTAGTTGGGATCTGATTTGATGATCATTGAATAGAAACTCTATTTTAAACCTCATTTTAACCATCAAAATCAATTAATCTAGTGGAAACTCCCACTAGGATGGGTCAATCACTCCTAATCCCCTCCTAAGTACACTGAACCTCTCTTCACTTAGGGGTTTGTGAAAATATCTGCTAATTGATCATCAGTACAAACAAATTGGAGAGTCACATCACCATTCAATACATGATCTCTTATGAAGTGATGTCTTATCTCAATGTGTTTAGTTCTTGAGTGTTGAATTGGATTTTTAGTTAGGTTTATGGCACTTGTATTATCACAATTAATGGGGATTTATCTTGTTTAATGCCATAATCTTCTAATTGTTGTTTAATCCACAAGATTTGAGCACAACAACTCCCGGCTGCAACATATTCAGCTTCTGCAGTGGATAATGCAAACCGAGTTTTGTTTCTTGCTAAACCATGAGATTAGGTTTTCTCCTAGAAATTGACAAGACCCGCTGGTACTTTTTCTATCAAGCTTACATCCAGCGAAGTCTGAATCTGTGTACCCTATTAAGTTTAGGCTAGATTCTTTAGAGTACCACAGCCCTATGTTCTTAGTTCCTATTAAGTATTTAAAGATTCTCTTAACTGCAGCTAGGTGTGATTCTTTAGGATTAGCCTGATATCTAGCACACATGCACACACTAAACATAATATCAGGCCTACTTGCAGTAAGATACAGTAAAGAACCTATCATACCTCTATAAAGTTTTTGATCTACAGATTTACCTGATTCATCTTGGTCTAACTTACACGATGAGCTCATGGGGGTGCTGATTGACTTGTTTCCCTCCATATCGAACTTCTTGAGCATCTCCTTGATATATTTGGCTTGATTGATGAAGATGCCTCCTTCAGATTGTTTGATTTGAAGCCCGAGGAAGTAGTTCAGCTCTCCCATCATGCTCATCTCAAACTCACTCTGCATCAAATCAGCAAATTCCTCGCAGAGGCGATTGTTAGTAGCACCGAAAATGATATCATCAACATAAATCTGTACTAATAACATATCCTTATTTTTCTTTTTCAGAAATAGTGTTGTATCTACATTTCCCCTAGAGAATCCATGTTCTAATAGAAATTTACTAAGTCTTCTCATACCATGCTCTAGGTGCTTGTTTTAGACCATAAAGTGCTTTGTTCAGTTTATACACATGATTGGGGTATTGATGATTTTCAAAACCAGGAGGTTGTTCTACATATACCTCCTCATTAATAAACCCATTTAGAAAAAGCACTTTTTACATCCATTTGATATAGCTTGAAGTCCTTAGAACATGCATATGCTAATAATAGTCTAATAGCCTCAAGTCTAGCTACGGGAGCAAAGGTTTCATCAAAGTCTATACCTTCTTCTTGATTATAACCCTTTGCTACTAGTCTAGCCTTATTCCTTATAACAATTCCATTTTCATCTAGCTTATTTTTATATATCCATTTTGTACCTATAATTGGATATTCAGAAGGTCTCTCTACTAGATCCCACACTTTATTTCTAGTAAATTGGTTTAGTTCTTCTTGCATTGCATTTATCCAATTTACATCATTTTCGGCTTCTTCTATATGTTTGGGCTCAAAGTGTGAAACAAAAGCTAGATGGTTATTCAAATTTCTAAGGGATGCTCTAGTCCTAACGGGTTGGGATGGATCATCTAGAATTAGTTCCTTAGGATGCCCATGAGCATACCTCCAAGCTTTAGTTAGCCCATGATCCACTATAGGCTCTTGGTTTGATGATTCTCCTTCAATCAACTTTTGATTATCATCTTGTAATCCCATCTCATCTATCTTTTCTTCAAGTATTTCAATATCATCATCAAAATTAACCTTCTTACTAGATGAGATGTCACTAGAGTCATCAAAAAACAACATGTATAGATTCTTCTATAACTAGGGTTCTTTTATTAAAGATTCTATAGGCTTTACTAGTTGTAGAATAACCTAGGAATATTCTTTCATCAGATTTTGGATCAAATTTTCCTAGATTATCTTTTCCCATTATTATGTACAAAACACCTACATCCGAAAAAATGAAAATAGTTAACCTTTGGTTTTCTGTTTTTCCACAGTTCATATGGTGTTTTCTTTATGATGGGTCTTAATAGAACTCTATTTAATACATGGCAAGAAGTATTAATGGCTTCTCCCCAAAAGTACTTAGGGAGGTTACTTTCACATAACATCGTTCTAGCCATTTCCTCTAGGGTTCTATTTTTCCTTTCCACAACTCCATTTTGTTGTGGTGTCCTAGGTGCTGAGAAATTATGGGTTATCCCCTTTTTACTACAAAATTCATCAAATAATTGATTTTCGAATTCGGTACCATGGTCACTTCTAATAGCTATAACTGAGGACTCTCTAGCATTTGTTACTTCCTTATGGAACTTCTTAAACATAGAAAATGCTTGATCCTTATGCGCTAGAAACATGACCCATGTGTACCTAGAGTAATCATCTACTATAACTAGACCATATTTATTTCCACCTAGGCTTGTTGTTCTAGTTGGACCAAATAGGTCCATGTGTAGTAATTCTAGAGGCCTAGAAGTAGAGACACATTTTATGGATTTAAAAGAGTTTCTAGATTGTTTGCCAAATTGACATGCTTCACATATTTTGTTCTTTTCAAATTTTAATTTTGGCAAACCTATCACGGAGTCTCTTTTAACTAGTTTAGTTATTGTGTCCATGCTTGCATGACCTAACTTACGGTGCCATAACCAACTAGCATCATTTTCTTTAGTTTCATTAACAACTAAACATTGGTTATGTTTTGTAAGGTCTTCTAGATCTACCACATATACATTTCCACGTCTCATCCCTTTAAAAACTAAACTATTATCATTAGTATTTGTTATAATGCACAGTGATGGTTTAAACATAACATCATATCCTTTGTCACATAATTGACTAATGCTTAACAAGTTATGCTTAAGACCATCAACATATCTAACATTATCTATAAAAGTAGAAGGGGTGATTTGAACTTTACCAATACCAATGATGTGACCTTGGTTGTTGTCTCCAAACGTCACAGCACCTCTCTTCTTAGCTTCAAGGGTGAAAAATTGGTCTTTATCACCCGTCATGTGCCTTGAGCAGCCACTATCCAAATACCAGCAATTTTTGTTGACCTTGGCTGCAAGACACTCCTACACAAGCAAATCATGTCATCTTAGGTACCCAAGTTTTCTTGGGTCCTTCATAGTTAGTCAAGTTGGTTCCTTTTGGAACCCATACCCTTTTAATTTTTCTTTTAGTTTTACTTTTCCTAAAATTACATACATTTGCTTTATGGCCTACTGTACCACAACAAAAGCAGGTTATTTTCTTAGTTTTTGTTTCCCCAGCTTTAACAAAGAAGTTACTAAGAAGTTTTTGCTTATTCCTTGGTTTATATCCTAAACCGGCTTTATTAAACACTGCACGTTGACTATTTAGTATCATGTTTAATTTTTCAGAACTATAGGTAAATCTTTCAACTAAGGGTTTGTATTTGTTAAGTTCTTTAGTTAGTGTCTGATTTTCGGCTTTTAGATCATTAAGTTCTTTAGTAAGATCCTTATCTAAGGTTTGTTTATATTTTTTAAGTTCTGAAAATTCCTTAGTTAGTTTTTCATTTTCTTTAGTTAAGGTGTTGGTCTTTTGAGTTAAAAGTTGGTTGCTTGTTTTAAGTTCTATATTTTCTTTGGTGATTAAATCCTTATCCTTAACTAATTTATCGTATTTATGTAGGTATGATTGATTAGTTATTTTCAGTTCTTTATTCTTAAGATTTATAGCCTTATATTCTACCATTAATTCATTAAATGCATCATAAAGTTCATCAAATGAAAAATTATAGTGCGTATCGGAAGTTACCTCATTTTCGTTGGCCATGAAACAAAAATTGGCCTTCTCTTCTTGTTCTTCATCCGATGATGAAGATGATGCGTCGGAGTCCGATAGGGTGGTGACAAGGGCTTTCTTCTTCTTCTTGTACTTGCTGCTCTTCTTTAGTAAGGGACACTCAGCTCGGATGTGTCCCGGCTTTTTGCACTCATAGCAGCCGGTCCCCTCACTTTCCCTTTCCTTACCTTTGTCCTTGCGGTAGGAATTTGAGGGGCCTCTCCTTTGATGATAGGACTTCTTGTGGTTGATGAATTTCTTGAACTTGCGCACAAGAAGAGCCTCACCACCATCTTCCTCATCTTCTTCTTCTTCACTGCTGCTGCTGCAAGACAAGTCCTTGTTAGAAGAAGTAGATTTTAAAGCTATTACCTTTTTCTTATGGGAGGACTCTTCCTCGTTGTGTTGTTTCATGGTAAGCTCATGCGTCATAAGGGATCCAAGGAGCTCTTCAAGTGGAAGCTTGTTCAAGTCTTTAGCTTCTTGGATTGCCGTCACTTTAGCTTCCCACGACCTTGGTAGACACCGAAGAATTTTTCTGACAAGTTCACTGTTAGTATAGTTCTTGCCAAGGCTTTTTAGGCCATTGACAATATCAGTAAACCTAGTGAACATGCATGTAATTGTTTCGTTAGAGTCCATTTTAAATAGTTCATATTTATGAACCAAAATATTTATTTTGGACTCTTTCACTTGATTCGTGCCCTCATGGGTCACTTCAAGTCTGTCCCAAATCTCTTTTGCAGAATTGCAAGTAGAGACCCTATTGAATTCATTACGGTCTAAGGCACAATAGAAGACATTCATTGCTTTAGAGTTTAATTGTGCCTTCCTCATGTCATGTTCATCCCAGTCCATTTCAAGTTTAGGTACCTTAACACCATCTACGTATATGGATGGGATGTATGGCCCATTTACTACAATGGACCACATCTCATAGTCTTGGGCTTGGATTAATATTCTCATCCTAGCCTTCCAGTATGAGTAGTCAGATCCATTGAAGAAAGGGGGTCTTTGGGTGGACTGACCCTCAATGTGAGAAGATCCAAATGGGGTTGTCATTTTGATCTTTTAACTCTTGAGTGGAAGAGTTTTTGGCTCTGATACCACTTGTTGCCCAGATAGACAACCCAAGAGGGGGGGTGAATTGGGTTTTTAAATTAACTTAGCTAATTAAAACTTTGTGGATGATTAACTAAATACTATAGCCAGTTATTTAATTAAAGCTAAGTGCTGTGAGTAATGTGTGGGGAAGAAGATGAGAGACAATGCACTACAAACACAAGGTTTTATAGTGGTTCGGAGCTAACCCTTGCTCCTACGTCCACTCCCCAAGTCTCACTTGGGAATTTCACTATAACCCCCTTGGATTACAGCCGGTTGTTTTGCAAGCTCACAACCAAACTTGTTGTTTTACGAGCTCACAACGAACTCGGTCGGTTTTTCCAGGCTCACCGACTAGAACCAACCCCGATTGTTTTCCCGGGCTCACAATCAAACCCTTACACTCGTTGGTTTTAAACCGGCTCACCAACCAACCTTAATCCCCTTGATTCAATCCCCCGATTGAATCAAGTAAATACACGAGATAGAAGAAAACAGAAGATAGCTTCTCAAAAAGCAGATTTAAAACAATATAATCGTAAAGGAGTTAGAAGCCCTCAAACGCTTTTAAGATGGTGAAGAGGTGTGGCTTCTGGAACTCCGGTCTCCTCTTGAAAGAGTGATCGACTTGAAAGCAGGAGGAGGAAGCTTTGAATGCTGGGAAGATGTTGGTGGAGCAGTAAATGCAGATCTTCCCTTTTTCTCGTTGAAGAGCACTTAGAGAGCTTGAAGACTTGAATGCTAGGAGTGGAATGTGTGTTTTCTACCTTGCTACAGTCTTCTGTGGCTATTTAAGCCAACCCCCACGGAAACTAGCCGTTACTCTGCTTTTTCTGGCCGTTCTGCACACTCTGCGCAGCCTGACAATGTGACCGTTGGTGGGTTGGAGTCGACTCGCGCGATCAGGAGTCGACTCGGCTGTAGCAGGAGTCGACTCGAGCTTTTCCGGAGTCGACTCGGCAACTGTTCCCAGTTTGAATTAAAGTTGCCGTCTTGACTGGGAGTCGACTCGTCTTGACCCGGAGTCGACTCGCCAACTTCTGGCGCTGACCTGGCAATTTTGGAGTCGGCTCATCCTCTGTAGTCCGTGGATCCAAATTTGAATTTTGTCCACTCGAGTCGACTCGACTGTCCTGGGAGTCGACTCGAATCTCAGAGCCCGAACTCCCGATTCTCTGTCTTTTGGCTCATCCAGTCTTGGAGTCGACTCGAACTTCCTTGGAGTCGACTCGGCTCTCAGTTTCCGAAAGTTGGTCTTCTGCCTTTTGACGTGAAGCTTGTCTTGGAGTCGACTCGAGCTGTCTGTGAGTCGACTCGAATCTCAGAGGCAGTAACATGGTCTTCTGTCTGTCGATGGTCGCACAGTCTCGGAGTCGACTCGCGTACTGCGGGAGTCGACTCGAATCTCAGAGTCCATAAAACGCTCTCTGACTTTTTCTTTGCGTACCGCTGGGAGTCGACTCGCGTTCCACTGGAGTCGACTCGAATCTCAGAGTCCATAAAACGCTCTCTGACTTTTTCTGTGTGTACCGCTGGGAATCGACTCGCATTCCACTGGAGTCGACTCGAATCTCAGACCTGAAAAACTGCTCTTCTGTCCTTCTGTCTGTTTTCAGTCGGAGTCGACTCGTACTGATCAGGAGTCGACTCGAGCTCGTGCCAGTGACCTTGATACGCTTGGAGTCGACTCGTGATACTCGGGAGTCGACTCGAGTCTCAGACATTGGTTCATGCAGACTTCTTAACTTATCCAAAATACTATGAACCAGGTCTAGAAACACTTTGACAGGATTTTCACTGAAACACTCAATTGAATTCATTAGTAATCACAAGATATACTCAATTGCTTTGAGCTCATCAAAATCAAATGGGGTTTTAATCAATCACTCCACAACTCCTAATTGGATTAGGATTGAAGGGTTCAATTGAGTCATGATTCATTCAAGTCCTAATTGGATTAAGACTAGCATTGATTGAACCCAATTGATTCAAGCCTAATTAGATTAGGACTAAACAATGAGAGGGACACCTAATCCTTCTTAGAGGAGGATTAGGTTAACCAAATAAGAGGGGCATGAGCCCCTCTCCTTTTACTTGGTGTGGCATGAAGAGAGGGGGCCGGCGCCCCCTCTTTGGAAACTAGTCTAGGGCTCCTAAATTGTAGGAGCCCTAGATGGCTATAAAAAGGGAGCAAAGGGGCCGGCGCCCTAATGAAGGTGAAGCTCTCTTCCTCCAAGCCGTGGCCACCCCTCTCCCCTCCTTGGTTCAGCCGCAAGCAAAGGGAAGAAAAGAAGAAGCCATAGGCGGCCTTCTCCTCCTCTCTTCCTCCTTCCAACGCAGGAAAAGAAAGAAGGCTGCAGGGGCTTTGATCCTTCTCTGATCTTCATCCTTCTTCTTCCTCCTCCCAAGCACAATCAAGAGTTGATCAAAAGGGAGGAGATCGGCCACCAAAAGAAGTCTCTGCAAGGGAGCTAGCACCCCGGGGAGACAAGAAAACCTTGATCGGTCCTCTACTTCGTGTGGATACCCGTAGAGGCCGGACGCTTGTGCGGCTTCAAGTGAATCTTATTCCAAAACCACGAACTTCAGTTTGCGGTGATCATCTACCCGCACAAGGTGAAGATCTGATCTTCCTAAAGGTTTTAAAAGTTTTAATCCTTATCTAACTACGAACGGTTCATGAAACAACGTTCATGAGATGAACGTCGATCCCGCACATGCTGATTCTGCTGCCATCTGATTTTGTTTTGAATTATCAGCGGCATGGGCAGGGTTTCCAACAAAAATCACTTTTTTTTTGAATGGAATCTCTCTCTTGATGTCTATTACTGTTCACTCTGGCTATTTAAGCAGTCCACTTTGAAAACTAGCCGTTAGACACCAATTTAGGGCCGTTCTGCACAATCTGCAACTTCTGACAATGTGTCCGTTGGGATTGGAGTCGACTCGCTCGATCTGGAGTCGACTCGGCTGTTGCTAGAGTCGACTCATGCTTTACTGGAGACGACTCGTCCACTATTCAGGATTTGAATTAAAGTGCTGTCCCGTTCTGGAGTCGACTCGGCCAAACTTGGAGTCGACTCGCCAGTATCCGGAGATGACTCGGCCCTCTGGAGACGACTCGTTCTCAGAATCTCAGAGATCTTTCTTTCAGGTTTACTCCCTCGAGTCGACTCGGATTCTATTGGAGTCGACTCGGCTCTCAGAGACCGAAATACTGATCTTCTGTCTTTGGAGTTGAACTACCTCGGAGTCGACTTGGATTGTCTTGGAGTCGACTCGGCTCTCAGAGCCCGAAGTTGGTTCTCTGACTTTTAGTCTTGCTTTCCTCTGAGAGTCGACTCTTGCTTGTTTAGGAGTCGACTCCCCAACCGTTGGAGTCGACTCGAATTCTTCTGGAGTCGACTCGGTAACAGGGTCCAGAAACCACTTCTCTGTCTTTCTGTCTGTTACTCCTTGGAGTCGACTCCCCAACCGTTGGAGTCGACTCGAATTCTTCTGGAGTCGACTCGGTAACAGGGTCCAGAAACCACTTCTCTGTCTTTCTGTCTGTTACTCCTTGGAGTCGACTCGGAACTATCGGGAGTCGACTTGGTAATCATCGGAGTCGACTCGAATTCTTCAAGAGTCGACTCGGTGACAGGGTCTGAGATTCATCTTTCTGTCCTGTTGTCTGTTCTTAGTCGGAGTCGACTCGCAGTGTGCCGGAGTCGACTCGAGCCTGTGCCAGAACATCTGAAATACTTGGAGTCGACTCGAAATCCTCCGGAGTCGACTCGAGTTTCAGCCTTTGACTTAAGCTGATTTCCACATGCACTCAAAAGAAGATTCTCACAAATTTTGCCTGAGATATTGGATTGAATTCATTAGTATAACATAAAATATACTCAAATGCTTTGGTCTCATCAAAATCAAATTGGGGTATTATCAATCACTCCACATTGGGACTACGGTCCTAGAAAAATTTCGAGTGGGCTCGGTCTTGCTCATCTCTGACTAAAGTCTCGGAGGCATATCCAGACTTACAGTCCCAAAGGAAATCCTAGTGGGCTCGGTCTTCTTCATGTCTGTACTAAGGTCTCAAAGGTATTTTCAGACTTATGGTTTCGGAGAAATTCTGAGTGGGCTCAGTCTTTTTCATCTCTAGACTAAGGTCTTAGAGGCTTCTCCAGACTTGCGGTCCCGGAGGAAATCTGAGTAGGCTCGGTCTTGAGTTGGTCGGCGCCTCCTTTGTTGGTCATCTCTGGAGTCCTGCTCTAGAGGAATTCCAAGTGAGCTCGGCATATGAAGGTCAACGCCTCCTTTGTTGGTCATCTCTGGAGTCCTACTCTAGAGGGATTCCAAGTAAGCTCGGCATACGGAGGCCGACACCTCCTTTGTTGGTCATCTTTGGACTCTTGCTCTAGAGGGATTCCGATAGAGCTAGGCATACGGACATCGGTGCCCCCTTTGTTGGTCATCTCTAGAGTGTTTCTCGATAGGGATTTCGAGCGAGCTCGGCATACGAAGGCCGGTGCCTCCACTGTTTGTCATCTCTGGAGTCCTACTCCGTAGGATTTCCTCATGAGCCCAACATACGAAGGTCAGTGCCTCCTTTGTTGGTCATCATTGGAGTCCTGCTCTAGAGAAATCCCAAGCGATCTTGGTTCAAGAAAACCCTAGGCATCCCTGAGCTATCTTCTTTATTGGGACCTAAGCATCCCTGGGGTGTCCCAAGTCGAATATGGCCGCCATAGTCATTCGATCTAAAAGACAAGTATAGCAAGAGGATGTTTATTAGCAACAAGCTTAGAATACAATGTATCTTACTGGTAATAGATGCAAAGGTTGTCAGAGTTCCAAGTTCATGGGGTCGGATGCCGCCAAGGCATTCTAGCCTACACGCTTCCGATTGTACTGCCTCGGTCGCCCGATATGGGCCTTCGCAGCTTGGGCTCAACTTTTCGAGATCTCCAGGTTGTGATGCTTTGGTTACTAGGTCTCGAGCTCCTTTGAAGGCCAGAGTCCAGTGGCGAGCACCTCAAACTCCGCCTTGTCATTTGAGGCTAAGGATTCGAGTCGGAGAGCATACTTTGTGATTACTCCATCAAGGATGATGACTATGGGACTAGCCTTGCTGCCCCTCGGGCTTGATGACCCGTTGGCTGCTCTTTGGGGAGCTTGTTTAGTTGAGGCACCTGGGGCCTCGGCAGGCTTGACTGCATGGTGTTGATGACGCCTATTGTTGGGCGATTGTTAATTTGCTCTAGGGGCGGCGGGTTAGAGGTCGAAGCGAGTGCCTCTCGGTCATGCCGAGCATTGACGTACCAAGCCAGCCATCCACGTCGGATGAGTGCCTTAATTTTATCCATGAGATAAATGCACTCTTCGATGTCATGGTCGTTGTTTTGGTGGAAGCAACAGTACTTCTTGTGGTCCCTTTTGTTTGTCGGGATCTTCGTTAGGCACGAAGGACAGAGGTAACCTTGGCCATCAACCTTTATGAGGATCTGAGTTCTCAGGGTGGAGAGTACTTTCTGAAGTTCTGAGGAGGGCTCTTGGGTCGCCATAGGTCCCTTTCACGTTGAGGTGAGGTGCTCCTTGACTCTCATTGCTCCCGGCACTCCCTCTTAGCTCCTTGAGGAGATCTCCTGCCTGTAGCCTCGCGATGGGAGGCCATAGCTTCCTCCATGTTGGCGTACTTTTCCACCTGTCACAACATTTCATCAAAGTCAATAGGGAAACACTTCTGTTAGAACCCGCCCATACCGCAGAAAAATTTTTAAAAAATTCAGATGCAGCGGAAGAGGCATGTGCGGGATCACCCGTTCATCGCATGAACGTTGTTCAAAAACCGTTCGTAGTTAGATAAGAATTAAATACTTTTGAAACATTAGGAAGATCAGATCTTCACCTTTGTGCGGGTAGGTGATCACCGCAACCTGATGATCGTGGTTTTGAAAGAGGATTCGCTTAAAGCCGCACAAGCGTCCGGCCTCTACGGATATCCACACGAAGTAGAGGACCGATCAAGGTTTCCTTGTCTCCCCGGGGTGCTAGCTCCCTTGCAGAGACTTCTTTTGATGGCTGATTTCTTTCCTTTTAATCAACTCTTGATTATGCTTGGAAGGAGGAAGAAGAAGAAAGGATCTTTGAAGAAGAACCAAAGGCTAGACACAGCCTTTTCTTTTCCCTGCGTTGGAAGAAGGAAGGGAAGGGGAGGAGGCCGCCAAGGCCTTCTTCTTGTTCTTCCTTGCTTGCGGCTGAAGACCAAAGGGAGGAAGGGGGCCACGAGTTGGAGAGGAATGTTAGGATTTGTATCCTAAATGTTAATCGTCAGCATATTGATGATTGAATTTTGTAAATGAATTGACAAATTAATAAAGTATTATTTGGTATTATTCATCATTTCATCTTCAAATGAACTCTTATATGATGAAGTCCTTAGGACTTATGTTATGATAAAGGAGGATTTATCTTTGAGTTCTTAAACTTGTTCGCGACCAAATGATATGTTGTTACTAGGACGACAGCATTATCGAGATTAGGTTGTTGTGTGACATATACGTTGGTTGTCCTCTTAACCAAGGAGTGTGGAGACACTGGTATGCCACACAGGTGAAGTGTAAGAGCACATTTCACTGAACGTGACCAATTCCGGAACGCTCTACTATCGAGAGATGTTCCGAGTAGATATGGGTATAAGTTTGGCCCTCTGACCTGAGACCGCAACCTGTGACTAGCAAGCAACTCACTGTACTTTGGTATCGGACTACCTGAATTTCTAATTCAGTGACGGAAGGTCACTGGGTGCAGTCAAGTACTTGCGTAGTCAGTTGTGAGTCAAGATGGAATTGACCCCTCCTGAAAACAGGAGATAATATCTTGTGATTAATTTAGCAAAACCTTGGCCAGGGTAATTCCAGTGAGGAGTCACGGGATATCTAAAGTTAATCACATAATGGATGTACTAATTATAGGGTTGACAGTGAGCTCTAAGTCATCCTGGCATTAGGAGTCAAAGGGATTGAATTATACAGTAACCATAGTTCAGGATTCCAGAATATTTGCTTCGCATATATTCGGCCTATCCGGACGTCGGGTACCATTGCTAGATGATCACATCGATTAGTGTAGGAAATTGTTCCTATACTACCGGCTTAGGTTCGAACCTATGAGATCACACGCATAGAAGATTCCTGATTGATCAAGAAAGCTGATGAATGATTAAGAATTATTCAGGGATAATTTGGTCAATTTGATTGGCAAATTGTCTTATAAAATAATTAAAGTAATTATTGGAGGATTAATTAGTAATTAAATTACTAATAAACTCAATTTGATTGAGTAATTGGGCTAAGGATGAGCCAAATTGAATTGGATTCAACTTTGGGCTCAATCGGAGTTTTGACCTGATTGGATTAGGTCAGAACCAAAAGGACTTAAGCTGATCAAATTAATTTTAAATTAATTTGTTCTTAATTGGGGATTGACCTAATTGGATTAGGTCCAACACAAAGTAATTAATTCAATTTGATTGAGTTTGGATGAGCCAAAAATTGAATTGGATTCAATTTGAGCTCAATCAAGGTCTGACCTGATTATATTGGGTTCAACCAAATTACTTTGTTTTAATCCGGGTTTGACCAAATTTGATTAGGTGCAACCCAAGAGGATTAGGCTCAGATGATGTGGAAATTAGTGGTGACATGGAATTGGATTTCATGAATTTTAAATAAACCAAAATTATTGCATGGCGCATGGACCCATTGCTTGACACATGGCGATATTGTTTGTTGTTTGAATTTGAATTCAAACATTAAGCAATATATTAAATGATTTCATCCATCAAATAACTTTTCTAGCTGGTGTGTGAACCTCTGAATCATTTAAATTCGAATTTCAAATGAAATATATGCGACAAGAGGAAAGAAAATTCTACTGCATGGATTTCAAATTCCTCCCCTCTTGCACATGTGTTTAAAATTTGAATTTAAATCAGATTTGGTTGAGATCTGATTTGGGTTGTTCTTATTCCTTTGCATGCGCCAACTAAAGGAGATTTTTTGAAGATAAATTTCGAATTTTGAATGAAAATTTGGAGGCCATTAAAAGGGGTCAAACATGGGCACCGAAAACACATCCATTGCAGCCTTCTTCCTCACCCGCCTCCTCCTCCTCTTCTTCTCCATTTTAGATAGGGTTTTCAGGGTGAATATCTAGAAGATTGAAGATCAGATCTAAGTCCTCTACTTTCCTTACAAACCTCATCTCTATCTACTTCAAGACGATTGATCAAGAGTTGATTGAATCCCAACGGGCAGATTTCAGCTTTCAAGTGTTCTGCAGCTGCTAGCACTGTTGCGGAAGAAGATCCTTCAGGACTTCGTGTGTACTTCTCGTAGAGACCATTCGTGTGCATAGCTGCGAAGTCAAGAATCAGATTCACAACTTTCATCCATCATAAAAGGTATTAATCTAGCATTAATCATTTATTATGGTGTCAAGGTCTAGATCCGATTCTCCGAGGTTTTACCCTCTTTTGGGGATCCTCACGGAGATATCTCCAGAATCCATTCGATGAATATTCGGAGATTAATTGAAATAGAGTTCTTAAGTTTCAGATCTGATAGTTAATCATGCATAAAAGTTTTAGCATAATTGTTTAAACGATTCCGGCATAATCCTATGTGTTCTTAATGTGCTGATTTCTAGATTTGATCTTGTAAGCATACATGAATTAAATTGTTTGATTCATTTTTCCGCTGTATTTTTGAAGCTTTAAAAGAACTACGTGTGGCTTGATTCTCCTTGTGAAGGGGTACGTAGGCAACCCGATCAGGTTCAGCCATGGTTTTCAAAAAAAAAAAAAATTCAGCATACTAAACACCGAAGAATCTAGGAATAACTTTCAGTGGTATCAGAGCAAAGGTCCAAGAGTTGTGACTGATCTCCGGAAACTCTCACGCGTGATCGTGTGACGAAACGTGGCTCTCCGCTCGAGGGCGTATAGAGATGCGTGCTCTGATAGGTATACATAGGTGTCACCCTATTTTTAAGAGGACCGAACCCATGTAGGAGTGGAGACTCTCCCACTTTCAGTGGTATCAGAGCCAGGTTTATGTTTAAACTTTTATGTTTTAATTCTTGCAATTAAATCTGAAATTATTAACATGTTTAGATTAGATCTAAAGTGCTTTTTATGATTGATTTAATTGCTGATTATGCATGATTAAGTAGATCTGAAATTTTGGATGCATATGATGCATGTTTGTGTTAGGATTAGTAACATGAATAAATCTGAAATCATAATATTGTTTAGATTAGATCTAAATAAAGTTTATGATTCATATGATCTCTGATTTTAATGAACAAATCAGATCTAAAAATAAAAGTAAAAAAACAAATACATAAGATATATGTTGTTTGTATTAATTCATGTTGTTATGTATATGTGATGCATGAACATAAAACATAATGACTTAAATATGAATTAAATCTGATTACATGTGATTAATTACAAAAACTCAGATCTGAAAATATGTTTTAAGAACTGAAAGATTGTAATTAATATGTAATTAAAAAGAAATATGCAATGATCAAAGCTTTCATAAGTCTAAACTTAATTGAGAATTAAGTGTTATGAAATGGAATTGTAACTCAATTAATTGACATTGCATAATTCTTTGGGCATATGGGTTAGCTTGAATCAAGTTCTTAGGATTGGGTTAGACCTAAGTGATGACCCAAAGATTGATTTAAAGATTGATTTTGATGATCACAAAATCTTGAAGTATAAATACTAATGTTTGTGTTGCAAGAAGAAAGATAATTTGTTTTGCAAGGAACATAGCAAGTTGGAAAAATACAGGAAGGCCTCAAAAGCTCTCAAAAAAAGTTGGAAGAAAGCTACACTTTATTGGCCCAAGTTTCAAGTTCAAATGATCCAAGTTAGAGGAGCAAATTTAAAGAAAGATTCAAAAGAATAGTCCTCGAGTCGACTCCTGGAAGTTTAGAGTCGACTCTGGCACTCTGGAGTTTCAAGAAACAGTGCTCGAGTCAACTCCGATACTCTACGAGTCGACTCCGACTGAGAACAAACAAAAAGACAGAGAGTTGATTTTCAGCGCTACAGTGCTCGAGTCGACTCCTACTTCAGCGCTACAGTGCTCGAGTCGACTCCTACTTCAGTGCTACAGTGCTCGAGTCGACTCCTACTTCAGCGCTACAGTACGGAGTCGACTCCCAGCTACAGTGCCGACAGACTACTATTCACAAGTGACTCCTGTTTCAGCCGAGTCGACTCCTACTTCAGCCGAGTCGACTCCAGCACGCTGGGAGGCATAACGGCTAGTTTTTTCTTGATTCCAACGGCTCTATTTTTGTCTCTAACGGCTAGATTTTTGTTTCCACTCCCTCTAAAGCTATAAAATCAAGAGGAGAGCTAGGGAAGAAGGTATGAAAGTGGGAGAGAACATTTAGGAAAGAGATTTCAAAGAGATTACAAGGAAAATCTTCCAAAAGCACAAAAGGGCCATTCAAAGTAAAAGAGAGAGAAGAAGAACATCCAAGTGAATCCCAAAGCTTCCTCTCCAACTGTGTGCTGCCTCGGTGATCCTCTACTTCGTGCAAAATCAGAAGAGGGTCAAGTAAAAAAAAAGAAGCCGAGTTCCTTCATCTACAAATTTGTTTGAGGGCTTCTTCTCTTTACTTTTTACTTGTTTATATTTGCTATATTTGCTTATTTGAGAAGCTTGTATTTGATTTAAACTCTTGTTCTAATATCTTGTAACTTGATTCAATCAAGGGATTGAATCAAGGGGTTAAGATTTGTTGGTGAGCCAAAGGAAAAACCAACGTTGTAAGGTTGTGGTTGGTGAGCCTTTGGGAAAACCAACTGGGTTTGATTGTGAACCCGGAAAACAATCATTGTAAGGTTGTGGTTGGTGAGCCTTTGGGAAAACCAACTGGGTTTGATTGTGAACCCAGAAAAACAATCGGTTGGTTCTAGTCGATGAGCCTGTAAAAACCGACCGAGTTCGTTGCGATCTCGCAAAACAACAAGTTGGGTTGTGAGCTTGTAAAACAACCGACTGTAATCTGAGGGATTATAGTGAAATTTCCAAGAGGTCTTGGAGAGTGGATGTAGGTGCTGGGTGCACCGAACCACTATACATCCTTGTGTTTGTGATGCCTTATCTCGTGTATTTCATGCCTTACATTCGTACTTGATTATGTAATATCTCTAGCTTTGTTTTCTATAGTGTTATAAGTGATTGTTTAGAATTTGCTTAGCTTTCTCTCCATTCTTATCATACACATAGATTAAAATTGATCATACAACTATAAGTTAATTTTAGATCAATTGCACCCTAAAGCCATAGTATAATTGCTCTAGTTTAATTTTCCACTACTTTACTTGTAATTGCCTAGAGCTTAAGTAAATAATATCTTATCATTCCGCTGCATTCAATTCAAAGTAAAAATTAGGGAACATAATTTTTAGAAAACCCAATTCACCCCCCCTCTTGGGTTGTCACCTTGGGCAACAAGTGGTATCAGAGCAGGTGCTCTTCTATTAATTATAGTCTTAACCGACTAGAGCTAAAGATTATGACAACCCCACATAACATATTATTTGCCGAGGGACTTTCCATAAACAGACCTCCACTGTTTGATGGAACTTACTATATTCAATGGAAAGCTAGAATGAAAATTTTTGTTCAATCACAAAACTATAAAATATGGAATATTATTATAAATGGCCCTCACACACTCTCTCAAGCTGTTAATGAAAAAGACCTAGCACAATTAAATGCTAATACTATGAACATATTATATTGTGCTATTCATGAAACGAAATTTAATGAAATTTCTGCATGCTTATCTGCTAAGGAGATTTGGGATACTTTAAAAAATATTTATGATAAATCTCAGATTAGCTCACATATGCTTCAATTGCATACTAACAATGAGACTGCAGAATCTTCCACATTAGACGAGTCGACTCCCAGTTTGTCCGAGTCGACTCCTAGAGAAGAACAGTCTGAAAGGCAGAGACTCAGTCTTGAAGATCCTGTGAACGAGTCGACTCCAAGTATTTCAGAGTCGACTCTCAAGTTAGCCGAGTCGACTCCAACAAGGCCCGAGTCGACTCTGAGGCAGAACAGTTCAAAAGACAGAGAATCATCCTTTAGGCCTCTGAGAACGAGACGTCTCCCGAAGATCTCGAGTTGACTCTCAAGTCAGTCGAGTCGACTCCAAGTAAACCCGAGTCGACTCGAGGAAGAAAAAACAACAGAAAAATTCAAAAGCTTCCTAAAGACAAAGAAGAAAAGAAAGGAAGAAGAAAGGAAGAAAGAGATAAAAAGAAAGAAAATCTTGACTAAAGAAGAGTCAAGCAAGAAATTGAAAGCTAGAAGCAACAATGAACTACAAGAGGTAACTAACTTATGTTTTATGGCACTAGAAGATAAAGTAGAATCTGAATCTAATTTTACACCAAATTAATTTCATAAAGAATATTCTTATGATGAACTATTAAATGCTTTTCATGATTTGTATGGTGAATGTAGAAAATTAGCTATCAAAAATAAAAAACATAAAAAGCTAAATCTCGAAATCTCAAAAGAAAGAAATTCTATTGCTGAAATATATGACAAACTAAATTCTGAAAATAAAAGCTTAAGGTTAAATTCAGAAAAATCAGAATTTAATTAAAGAAAATCAAAACTTAAGTGAAGAAATTAACCAATTGAAGTCTTTTATTAACAAATTTACTGTAAGTTCAGAAAGATTAAAAATGATGTTTGAAAGCCAACTTGTTGATTTTGATAAATCAAAATTTGGCTTAACTCCTTCACTTAGCAATGAATTCCTAAAGAAAAAGGTTTTAAATTCGTCAAGCAAATCATCAAAAAGGATAACATATTTCAAACATCAAAAGAATGGACATAACAACCTTACCTATAGTTCTAGTACAATTAAATCAAATGGTAAAGTTATTACTATTAAACAGATTTGGGTTCCAAAAGGAACCATATGTCCTAACTCTCAAGGACCCAAGCAAGCTTGATATGAGGATGTAGATGAAGGTGTGCCAAGATACCCATGAAACAAATAGAACTTTCATACAAATGGGTATTCTAGACACACGTTAAAGAGTGAAACTTAAAATATAATCAAGAAAAGTAATTAAAATAGAAGAAATGAATTCAAGTCCTTCATCTTTCTATACTTTTCTATATTGAGGGATACTTTGTTAATGATTAATCAATTTTCTTAAATTATCTTTTTGAGTCCTCTATATGCTTGATTGAGAGTTCTTATCCAAGGCATTATCTTCTATTGATCATAGACATAAGAATATGTACTTAATATGCTCTTAAAAAATTATGCATTATAAATACTAATATTAAAGAATTTTTTTTGGCATATAAAATTAACTTATGCTAGTATGGACTTAATTTCAAAAGACTTTGTCATTGGTTTACTTAGACTATCTTCTGCAAGGTCAAAGTTTGCTATGCATATTAACTAAGGAAACAAACAAAAACCAATTTCTAAATCTAAAGATGTTGTTTCCAATACTAAGTTTTCAAAAGCTTACATTGGCTTTGTTCTTGGCACTTAAATTGAAATATTTTCTGCATTGGCACAAACTTACAAAAAGGGATCAAATGAAAAAGGTTTGCAAACTATGAAAGTAAAAGAAGTATCATGGCATAGTTTTGAAAACCAATTTCTTATTAAGTTGTGCACAGAAAATAATATTGAATACAATTGTTTCTGCACCAAGAACACCATAAGTAAAATAGGATTAATAGAATCCTTGAAGAAATAAAAAAAGGCAATGTTGTATGATCGTCATCTACTTAAATGATTTTTTTAAAAAAGCTATCATCATTGCTTGTCATATATATGGTTTCTATTAGATCTATTTTTGATGAAAACTCCATTTGATCTTCTGAAAAATAGAAAATGATCTATTGCATATCTTTCATATTTTTCAGTAGTTTATGTTATGCTTGATATGGTCTTTTGAAAATAATGTCAAATCTGATAAAGATATTTCTATCCTTGGATATCATTCATCAAGCAATGCATATAGAACATTCAATGAAAAGATTCGAGTTGTAGAAATATCAATTCATTTTATTCTTTATGAGACTAATGATTTATTATCAAGATACTAAAATTAAATTATATATGTATATAGTTAATCTTTTACATATAACAATCTGAAAACTTGTTAATAATTAGAACCAAATTGAGTTTTTCAGAAATGCACTTAGTGAAGAAAAATTGATGACTACTAAAAGACTAAATCAAGAAAAGATGAAATAGATTTTGATGAAACTCTTGCATGATTAGAAGTAAAGATCACCATTATCATTTGCTTGCTTTATGAGCTTTATATTTTGTCAAATGAATGTGTAGAATGCACTCCTATGTGGTTATTTCATTAAAAAAAGGATCTATGTAAAATAACCACCTTATTTGAAAACACTCATTACAAATATGATAAAGCAATATATGATTTGGAACAAGCATCAAAAGCATGATATAAAAGCTTGAGTAACTTTTTGATAAAAAGTAATAAATCTATACATTAAAAAGAAGAATTTGTGATATCTTGCTTGCTCAAAGCATACATTGATGGCATCCTTTTTGGTTCTACTAATGAAGATTTATATGGAGATTTTACTAAGCTCATGCAAAGTGAGTTTGAAATATGTATAATGAATGAATTAACATTTTTTCTTGAACTCCAAATTAAGACAAACAAGAAAGGAGATCTTCATTGACCAAAGTTAGTCCACAAGAAAACTCTTATAGAAGATTGGCATGAAGAAGGTATGTCTATGACCCCATCTTGTAGAATTTGAAAAGGATGAGCAAAGTAGATTTATTGTTTTAAAGCTGTATTGAAGCATGATAGAATAAGTATTTTATCATACAGCTAGTAGACCAGATTGTATGCTCATTATGTGCCCTTGTGCAAGACTTCAATCTAACTTTAATGAATCATATTTTATTGATAACAAATAAATCATAATCTAAATTTTGATAGAAACAACTGTTTAAGATAAGTTGATTAAAACTTAGCTAGCATGTCTTATTGATAATTATCTTAAGTAAATAAAATCTAAACTAAATTGATTTTGAAAATAAGAAATTGATTTGACCTTGATGAATCTTCCTATTACCTCACATGCTTGTCCTTGAACCATCTTGGTTAATGAAACTATCTCTTTAGTTCAAGTGATATGTGCTTGCTTATATTTAGGCAATCTCTTGAGTAAAGTGACTCAACATTCAACTATTGTCATATCTTATATTGAGTCATCTAGTTAAAAATATGTTGGATGAATGGTTTGTATCTTGAAGAAACTAATGACTTTCTTTCAAGAAAGAAAAGGAGTTTGTTAATAATGCAGGATCCTTGAGCAAGAAAATAAAAGATTTCAACTTGAAGGACACCTCCACATAAGATACAATAAACATTCACATGCAAACAAGAGAGAGGACCTTCTTCAGCCAAAAGTTCACACATAAGAAATCTAGTTTGACTTGAAGAATATAGAATGAATAGGTAATTTTAGATACCTCTCTTATAAATTAGCTGAGCAAAGTCAATAACTTAAATCTTATTGTGGCATGGTTAAAATCTTTAATTATTAATTTCTTGATATCATGTCTATATATGTATTAATTGACTTATGCTTTTAGAAATTGATTCATGGTTTGCTCAAACTAAAATGTTCCTTTGCCTATATCATAACCATGAAATACACAAGTATATGCTTAAAATGCTGATTTAAATTGACTTGTGAGAAGCTATGAATTCTTGAGCATAATGAAAATGTTGTTTGCATGATATACATCTATATGATACATAAGATTATTTTTTTATTCTGCTCTTTCATGTAAATTACTTGAGAATAACAAAAAGAGAGAGAGATAAAGAAAAGAAAATGGATATTATTCAAGAGAAGTAAAATCTAAGTGAAGGCAAATACTCCAATCTTAAGGAAAAGCAAAACAAGCATAATATATTCGGCACATTTGTGAGACTTGTGTGAGCATTCTTTTGAAAGGGATAAAATTCGTAATTAATTACACTTAAACAGGGAGAGTTGGAAGTGAACATTTTAACCTTTCTATATTGCTCATCATAGAGATGGTGCCAATGGAGAGGCTAGTGGTAGTACCCGGTACTATTTGACCCAACTATTCGGTGTAGGGTATATTAGGGACGGCACAAGAGAGAGGCTAGTGGTAGTACCTCGTGCCCCTTCCAACTCCACCGGATAGGGAGCAAATAGAGTATAAAGCATAAGAAAGTAAAAATGAAAGACAAAGTAAATGAAAGTATATAAGAAGAATCAAGTCAAATTTTTAATCACTTGAAAACATACTTTAAGGATGAAATCAGTGCAAGATTATATTTAAATAGGAGGAGTTTATTTGAAAAGAATTGATTTTGATCATTAACATGCTTGTTCTTAATATTTTAATGCATGACTTAACACATAATATATTTTGCATGTGGCATGATGTTTTGAATTATGGGTTCTCAATATTTTGTAATGCTCCATACTTGGATAATTTGATTGAATGTTTGAAATACTATATGAAGTTATTTTATGGTATTATTGAAAAGAAATTTTAGATTTGTCGTTCACAATCATCTTTGAAATCTGAAAGTTGAATAAATTTGTAAAAAGGAGAAGAAAAGTATATCTCTATTTAGGCAAAATGAATTGATTTTGTTTTATCTTTCAACTTGCCTAACTTTGGTATATAATGTTCTAATTCATACCAAAACTCAACATAAATACAAATATTCTGAATATGCTCTTATATGTTTGAAATATGTATTTTCAATCGTAATTGTTACGGGGGAACTCAGCCACCATGCCCCACGTGACCGGCACGCGCGCCCAAGAAGACTACAGCTGCCCCTTGATCCAGTAACCCGACCCCGAGTCGGATATCTTCGGCTTCGCAGCCCGACCCCGAGTCGGCTGCCCCTTGATCCAGCAGTCCGACCCCGAGTCGGATATCTTCGGCTTCGCAGCCCGACCCCGAGTCGGCTGCCCCTTGATCCAGCAATCCGACCCCGAGTCGGCAATCTCTCGACAACGACAGGCTGTTCCCCTGAAGCACGCCGCGACCCTCTGCTCCACTACTCCCTGCAACGGTCGTATCCGGCGCTGCTCCACGATCTCCTGTAACAGCCGTACAAAGCGGAGCTCCACTACGCCCTATCATGGCCGTACCCTGCGCTGCCCCACGACGCCCTGTAACGGCCATGTCAGTGGCAACTCCATCGTGCCACACGATGACCAACCCCCCAGAAGGACCCCCCAGCCTGGTATATATGCGGCTGGGGGGAGAAGGGGGGGGTGAGCAAGAACTTCCAGTGCATTCTCTTACTTGCTACTATTATCTCTCCTTCTCCTCCAATCTCCTCTGACTTGATCGTCGGAGGGCCCCCACTACCCCAGTGGTGGTGCGAGGCTTGCTTGCAGGTTTCCCGGTGGAAGGTGGAGCGCAATCAACACCAACCAAGGCAACTCAAACGGAACCCCGTTCATACCGCTGTGCCAATCGTTCTCGGTTTGGACCACCAGCAACAGTTGGCGCTAGAGGAAGGGCCCGAATCTCAGAGCGATCGTAATGGCACGGCGAGGTGGTCGTGGAGCTTCCAATGCCTCCGGTCGCGGGGCCTCTCGCGCCTCCGGCCGGGAGGCCGCTGCGTCTCCAACACATTCTCAGCAACACTCCACCGTTCCACCCCCCCCATTCAGATGGTCGAAGCCGCTCAGTTCGACCAGTTAGCCCAGCAGGTTCGCACCCTCGCGGAGGCAGTGCAGAACCTGCAGGGTGTGATGTCTCGGGCGCCGCAGCGGGCCCAGGAGCCGCTGCTCCCTGAGCGCTCACCTGTCCTCCTCAACCCGCGCTCCTTCCTCTCCCATGGGGAGGAGCGCCGGCGCGAGGAAGATTCTCGAGCACGGTCCATTCTGCCGGGACCTTCCCATCGGAGCTGCGCGGGGTACGAGAGGTGGGCCCGGGCGCGTTCCCAGACCCCCCAGTCCTCAAGGAACCCGCGCTCCAGTCGGTCCCCCTCTCGGTGCTCCTTGTCTCCCACCCATCGGTCGCGCTCCCTGGACCGGCGGGTGGACGATCTCCACCGACAACTCCAGGTCCTGAAGGGCCACTCCAAAGATCCCTTCGCCGACTTGGAGATCTCTTCCCAGCCGGCGCTTGCCTCGAGGATCCTGCGGACCCCGAATCCGCCGGGGTTTAAAATGCCGGCGATCGAGCCCTATGACGGGGCGGCGGACCCGCGGGATCACGTCGAGAGTTTCAGGACCCTTATGCTCCTCCACGGAGCATCAGATCCTCTCCTCTGCAAGGCCTTCCCGGCGACCCTCCGTGGCCCGGCAAGGGCGTGGTTCGCCGGCTTGGAGGCTAACTCAATCCAGTCCTTCGACCAGTTTACTCGTCTCTTCATCACCCATTTCGCCGTCAGTAGCCGGCGGCGACTGGTCTCCGACTCCCTCTTTGATGTCCGGCAAAATGAGGGAGAAAGCTTGCGGGATTATCTTACCCACTTCAACAAGGCTACGCTGGAAGTCCGGAACCTGAGCCAGGAGGTGGCTCTTTCAGCCCTGAAGCGTGGCTTCCGAAAGGGAAGACTCACCTTCTCCCGGGACAAATGCCTGCCGTGGAGCTTCCCGGAGCTGTTGTCCCGGGCGAACCAGTATGCGGACGCCGAGGAGGCGGCCGCCCACCGGAGCAAGGAGGCCGCCGAGATCCCTCCAAAGCTCGGGAAGAAAAGGCGAAAAGAGGCACGCCAGAGGAGGAGCCCGACGCCTCAACGTCGGCGCAGAAGCCTGTCGCCGGCGAGGAACCACGGCGCCCTACGCCCTCGTTCTCCGCCCCGACGTTTCAACCGGTACACTCCTCTCCTGACTCCCCGGGCCCAGATCCTCATGGAAATCAAGGGGCGGGAGGACCTCCCAGTCCCGAGACAGATGAAGAAGATTCCTGGGAGGAGGCCCTCTCGGGCGTACTGTGAGTACCACCGGGACCACGGCCACGACACCGAAGACTGCTTCCAGCTTCGGGACGAAATCGAGGCTCTCATCCGCCGAGGGCGTCTCGGTCGATATGTGAACGACCGACGTCCCCCCGCAGACCCGCGTCCGGCCGACCCGGCCCCTCAGGAGCCTCGGGAGCAGAATCGACCCGTCGCGGGCGTGATCCACACTATCACTGGGGGCTGCCCCCGGCCCGAGAGGAACGCAGGGGGCTCGACTGAAGCGTCAGGGGCAGCCATCGCAAAGAGGCAGAGGGTCGGTAATGTAATCACTTTTTGTGATGAAGATGTAAAGGGGGTTCAGACCCCCCACGATGACGCCATGGTGATCTCCCTCACTATGGCAAACTATGATGTAAGGCGTGTTCTTGTGGATAGTGGAAGCTCAGCTGATATTTTGTTTTACGAGGCCTTCCAAAAGATGAGCTTGTCCAGACAATTGTTGCACAAAACATCCACCCCCCTCATAGGATTCACTGGTGACGCTATCTCGGCCGAAGGTGTCATTGAGCTGCCTGTGACTGCGGGCGTTGCACCCGCAGAAGCCATGGTGCGGCTCGGGTTCTTGGTCGTCCGTGTTCCCTCGGCCTACAACGCTATCCTCGGACGACCCGGACTGAACGCCCTTCGCGCGGTGGTCTCTACGTACCACTTGCTCATGCGGTTCCCCACGGCGGCCGGGATTGGAGAGGTCCGAGGTGACCAACCGACCGCAAGGTAATGTTTCCTAGCAACTCTCAAAGGGAAGAAGCCCGTAGAAGCCTTAAGCGTCGAGTCCCTCGACGCCAGAGACGAGGTGGCCTTGCGGCACGGGGAGCCGGCCGAGGGTGTGATCGAAGTTCCCCTCGAGGAAGGTCGCCCGGACAGGACGATCCGGGTCGGCGCCAATCTCGACATGGGAGCTCGGGCCCGGTTGGTGGAATTCCTCCGAGCCAATGTCGATGTGTTTGCCTGGTCGGCGGCCGATGTACCTGGGATCGACCCGGAAGTCATTTCTCACGCCCTCAACGTCGACCCGACCCACCGACCGGTAAAACAGAAGAAGAGACACTGTGCCCCGGATCGGATCCGAGTGGTCGACCAGGAGGTAGACAAGCTCTTGGAGGCAGGATTCATAAGGGAGGTCAGCTACCCCGAATGGCTGGCAAATGTCGTACTTGTCCGGAAGGCGAGCGGAAAGTGGAGGATGTGCGTCGACTACACCGACCTGAACAAGGCATGCCCCAAGGATAGCTTTCCGCTTCCGCGGATAGACCAACTGGTCGACGCGACTTCCGGATATCAGCTGCTGTCTTTCATGGACGCCTTCTCCGGCTATAACCAGATAATGATGGCTCCACAGGACGAGGAGAAAACTGCCTTTATAACAGACCGGGGGTTGTACTGTTACAAGGTAATGCCCTTCGGTCTGAAGAATGCTGGCGCCACTTACCAGCGCCTCGTCAACAAAATCTTCAAAGAGCAAATCGGCCGGAACATGGAGGTGTACGTGGACGATATGCTGGTAAAGAGCCGCCATGCAGACCAGCACATCGCGGATCTGGAGGAGACTTTTGCCACCCTGCGGAAGTTTCGCATGAAGCTGAACCCAGCGAAGTGCGCCTTTGGCGCTTCGGCCGGGAGGTTCCTCGGTTTCATTGTCAACCAGTGGGGGATCGAAGCCAACCCGGACAAAATCAAGGCCATCCAAGATATGTCCCCTCCGACCAAAGTAAAGGAGGTTCAGGAGCTCGCTGGGAGGATCGCCGTGCTCGGACGATTTGTGGCAAAATCGGCCGAACGCTGCCAACCTTTCTTCAAGGTGTTGAAACGCCCGAAAGACTTCCTCTGGACGGCCGAATGTCAAGCAGCATTCGACCAGCTCAAGGAATACTTGGCGTCTCCTCCCCTGCTGTCCAAGCCGCAAGAAGGGGAGATGCTCTACCTCTATCTGGCGGTCTCCCCAACCGCAGTCAGTGCGGTACTGGTTCGAGAAGAGGCAAAGCTCCAAAAGCCTGTGTACTACATCAGCCGGGTCCTACGGGATGCCGAGACGTGGTATACGAAGGCTGAAAAGATCGCCTTCGCGCTGCTGACCGCGACCAGGAGGCTTCGCCCCTATTTCCAGGCCCATTCTGTCACCCTCTTGACCGATCAACCGCTGCGGCAGATCCTCAGCAATCCTGAGAATGCGGGACGGCTGGTGAAGTGGGCAGTAGAACTTGGTGAGTTCGACATCCGCTACCAGCCCCGACCCGCCATCAAGGCCCAGGCGCTCGCGGATTTCCTCGCTGAGTGCACGGTGCAGGAGGCGGAACCTAGGTCGCCGGAAACACCCAGCCTCGACCTCCCGATTTGGACGCTTCACATCGATGGGTCGTCGAACCCCGAAGGTGGAGGGGCCGGGCTGGTCCTCACCAGCCCTGATGGAGTGATAGCCGAGTATGCCTTGAGGTTCGGATTTCCAGTGACCAACAACGAGGCGGAGTACGAGGCCCTAGTCACGGGACTCAAACTCACCAAGGAGCTCGGCATCCGGCGCCTGAAGGTCTTCACCGACTCCCAGCTGGTGGTCGGGCAGGTCCGTGGGGAGTTCGAAGCCCGGAACCCGACCATGCAGAATTACGTCCGGAAGGTGCAAGCACTCATTCCCGACCTCGGCAGTGTCGACATCCAGCAGGTCCCAAGAAGTGAAAATGCCAGGGCCGACAGGTTGTCCCGCTTAGTGAGCGCAGACGCGCACAACTTGTCGAGGGCGATCTACCTGGAGACCCTGGATGCCCCGAGCATCGGCGAGGCTGGAGCGGTGATGGCGATTGATCCGGAGCCGTCTTGGATGGACCCGCTTGTCGCCTACCTCGCCGAAGGGATCCTCCCTGAAGACGAAGATCAAGCTCGGCGACTTGTTATGAAGTCCGCCCACTACGTACTCTATGAAGGGAGGCTGTATCGGACCTCGTTCACCGCCCCCCTCTTAAAGTGCCTCCGCCCCTCGGAAGCGGCCTACGTCCTCGGCGAAGTCCACGAAGGCGTTTGCGGATCACACTTGGGGGCTAGGTCCTTGGCGCACAAGATCATGAGGCAAGGCTATTATTGGCCTACCTTGTTGGAGGACTCAAAGGATCATGTACGGAAATGCGACGCCTGCCAGCGCCACGCCAACGTCCAGAGAGTCCCTTCTGTCCCCTTGGCACCAATCACTGCACCCTGGCCCTTCGCCCAGTGGGGAATGGATATCCTCGGACCATTCCCCGTCGCTTCAGCTCAGCGGAAATTTTTGATTGTTGCAATCGACTACTTCACCAAGTGGGTGGAGGCAGAGCCGCTGGCCACTATCACGGAGGCGCAAGTCCGGAAGTTCGTGAAGAAGAACATCATTGTCCGATTTGGGGTACCTCGGGTCCTCATCTCGGATAATGGCCGACAGTTCGACAACAAGCATTTCCGTGACTTCTGCGAGGAGTTCGGGATCGAGCATCGGTTCACATCTGTGTCGCATCCCCAAACCAACGGCGAGGCCGAGGTCACAAATCGGACAATCCTCCAAGGAATCAAAGCGCGAATCGGTCGGACGGGGCAAGCTCGGGTCGAAGAACTCGAGAATGTCCTTTGGGCGTATCGGACCACGCATCGGACCCCTACCGGGGAGACGCCTTTCAGCCTAACCTATGGCACGGAAGCCGTTGTCCCCGTGGAGCTCGGACTCCCCTCACCTCGGGTGGCCGCGCACCGACCCGAGGCCAATTCGGAGCAACTCCGAGGGAACCTGGATCTCTTGAAAGAAGCGAGGAAAATGGCGCAGGTTCGGATGGCGATGTATCAGCGGAGGGTGGCCCGATATTACAACTTCAAGGTCCGACCGAAGCTTTTCAGAATCGGAGATCTGGTGCTAAGGCGAGCTAAAGCATCTCAACCTGCGGAAGGTGGGAAGCTAGCGCCAAATTGGGAAGGCCCGTATAGGGTTCGCTGGGTAAACCGACCCGGCTCCTACCAGTTGGAGGCCCTAGATGGTCGAGAAATTCCAAGGAGCTGGAATTCCGCTAACCTGCGGATGTATTACCAGTAGAACGACAATGCCAGAAAGACAGTTCAAAAATGTATAACACTTTTCATTTCAATAATTTCTGGTTACAACGGCGTGCTCGTGTGATTACAAGGAATTCCCAGAGGGGAATTAGGGTGTAAAGAAAGTAAAGAAGAGGTGGAGACTCCGAGGAGCTGGAGATCTGGGATTCCGAAACCTCCATCCGAAGCGGCTGCAATCCCACCGGAAGTGGGTGCCTCCAACCGGAGGCGCCATCCACGCCTCACGAAAAAGACGAGGAGCCGCCGCAGATGAAGCTCCCGCTGCCTCCAGGGGAACGCCACCTTCAAGGGATATTCCGGTCCTCCCCAGTGTTAGGGGAGAGAAGGAATACAAGGGAGAAGAGCATATGGAGGCGCGGTCCCGGATCAGGCGCCTGGTGCGGAGCTCAATCGGGAGGCCGAACTTCAAGGAGGGGAGACGTGATCCCGGATGAAACGCCTAGAGCGGAGTTCCGCCGGGGAGAACCTCCTTGTTGATCCCAGATGAAACGGCTAGTTGGCGGAAGTCGCGAAGGGCGCGCCTCCCATTCCTTCGGTAGGGGTCTCTCAACCATGCGCCGGAGAGGAGGCCCACGATCCATGGCAACCTGAACAGCTCCGGCTTGGCAGGCTCCATCGCACCTGCACCTATATTTTTAGCCAAACTGCGGCCCCCCGGTCGTTCCGATGCGGGTGGCTCCAATAAATGCGGGCGCATTGAATCCGGAGCCGATCCGGCTCTCGAGGCGTATCTTTCCGCGATTTCCTAAGCGTTATTCTCCTTAATCGCATTCTTTGTGCAGGACACTCCGGTTGGCCTGTACCCCTAGGTCCACATATCTCCGCTCGCGCCCCAGGCCGCATCCGCCTCGAAGAACGCGCGTATCGCGGCCGCTTAACTGACACTCCTCGCAAGCAGCAACTGGCGATCCGATTTTCCAGGTAACCCCTTAATTAGCATTTAATGCCCATTTGGTGTTCCCCAGGCGACGCTTGGAGAGGAGGAGAAACACGATCGCAGCTGGCCACGGAGAAATCCCGTCGGGCGGCAAGCGACAGGCGCACGACCAGCGAGCGGAATTTCCCGAGGCTCGGCCCTCGGATGCCAGGCTAACCCGATGATCATCCCGGGAGCAGACTAGCCTGAAGCCCCGACCGGTCGCCTCGGCTTGCGCCAGCCTTGGCCGACCAACGAGCGGAATTTTCTGAAGCCTGACAACCCTCAGATGCCAGGCTAACCCGATGATCATCCCGGGAGCAGACTAGCCTGAAGCCCTGACCGGTCGCCTCGGCTTGCGCCAGCCTTGGCCGACCAACGAGCGGAATTTCCCGAGGCTCGGCCCTCGGATGCCAGGCTAACCCGATGATCATCCCGGGAGCAGACTAGCCTGAAGCCCCGACCGGTCGCCTCGGCTTGCGCCAGCCTTGGCCGACCAACGAGCGGAATTTCCCGAGGCTCGGCCCTCGGATGCCAGGCTAACCCGATGGTCATCCCGGGAGCAGACTAGCCTGAAGCCCCGACCGGTCGCCTCGGCTTGCGCCAGCCTTGGCCGACCAACGAGCGGAATCTCCCGAGGCTCGGCCCTCGGATGCCAGGCTAACCCGATGATCATCTCGGGAGCAGACTAGCTTGAAGCCCCGACCGGTCGCCTCGGCTTGCGCCAGCCTTGGCCGACCAACGAGCGGAATTTCCTGAGGCCTAACCCTCGGATGCCTGGCTTAGCGCCGGAAGAATTTCCTGAGGCCTAACCCTCGAATGCCTGGCTTAGCGCCGGAAGAATTTCCTGAGGCCTAACTCTCGGATGTCTGGCTTAGTGCCGGAAGAATTTCCTGGGGCCTAACCCTCGGATGCCTAGCTTAGCGCCGGAAGAATTTCCTGAGGCCTAACCCTCGGATGCCTGGCTTAGCGCCGGAAGAATTTCCTGAGGCCTAACCCTCGGATGCCTGGCTTAGTGCCGGAAGAATTTCCTGAGGCCTAACCCTCGGATGCCTGGCTTAGCGCCGGAAGAATTTTCTGAGGCCTAACCCTCGGATGCCTGGCTTAGCGCCGGAAGAATTTTCTGAGGCCTAACCCTCGGATGCCTGGTTTAGCGCCGGAAGAATTTCCTGAGGCCTAACCCTCGGACGCCTGGCTTAGTGCCGGAAGAATTTCCTGAGGCCTAACCCTCAGATACCTGGCCTAGCGCCAGAAGAATTTCAAGAGTCGGGAGTCAGCGAGACGCTACCAAGAGTTAAAAAGAAGGACGAAAGTGAAATGAAGAAACTCTATTTGCATTAACTTTCATTGTTTCAGGGCCGAGACCCATACAACTTGGCAAAACGCCAACACACAAAGAAAAGTACAGAGGGTCAGCTTGGAGGAACCCCCGGGTCGGGAACGCCCGGCACGTCTGCAAGGGGTAGGGAGACGGTTGGAGAATCAGCAGGCAATGGCGCCGGAGGGGAGTCGAGAAGGGAGATCCCACTCAGGTCAATTTCGGGGTACTTAGCCGACACCCTTGCCAGGCCTTCCTCGAAGCCTAAGACAAAGGAGTCGGACCCCGCGTCCGACATGTCACGGACGAACTCGTCAGACTGACGATAGGCCTGTACCGCCCCCGACATGTCACGGGTGAACTCGGCGGACTGACGATAAGCCTGTACCGCCTGACGCCCGATCTCCGCACTCTTCTCGGCCAGCGCCGCCTCTGCTCGCTCCATAATCTGAGCTTTTGCCTCCAAGACCTTCGCCACAATCCGGTCATCCGCCTCGGAGGAGACCCTCAGCAGATCAGCCTGGGCCTCCTTGTGCTTCGCCTCGGCAGCGATGCGAGCAGCCTCAGCCTCCTCCAGGCGCGAATGAAGCTCCTGGTCGCTCGCGCGGGACTTCTCCAAGGCCGACTCCAATTCGCCCAGCTTGGCTTCAAGAGACCGGGTCCGGTTGCGGGCGTTGTCGGCTGACCGCTGGGCCTTCTCCCACCTCTCCCGGTAGTCGGCAGCCTTCCGGGACTGCTTCTCGGCCCGCTCCTCCGCCTTCTTGATCTCGCCCTCGAGACCCGAGGCAACCTTGAGTTGCTCCCGAGCCTCCAACAGTTGCTTCTCGAGGGTGGCGAAGCCGAGTGCCCGCTCTTCGGCCACCTGGAGCCTCGTCTCGAGGTCCCTGGTCGTCCTCCCCGCCGCAGCCTGACCTCCCTCCTCTACTGCCTTCAGTTGGCTCTCGGCCCTCGCCAGAAGCCTCGCCTGTTCCTCGTAGCACTCCTCCAGGCGGATCATGTACTGGGCGAGCTAAGAGATAGGAAAAACGAGGGCGTCAGGCGGGGATCAACAGAGCCTATAAATAATGAAAGCGACCAAAAGAACACTCACCGACATGAGACAGACGCAGCTGGCAGCCCCAACGTCAGGGACCCTCATCTCCCGGACCCGCCTGCGGTCCTCCTCCAGCAGCACCGTCTCGATGAGGTTTCGGGCGCCGGCGAAAGTGAAGGCCGACCCCGACTTCTCCCCGGAGTCGGACGGTGGTTCTGCAGCCTTACCCTTACCCATCGCTTGGGGAAGAGTCATGCTGACCATGCTCGAGGCGGGGACCGCCCCTGGAATTGACAGGGTCCCGCTCGGCCGGGGCCTCGGCGCGTCCCTCCTCGTATCATCCGGAGCCGACCGAGTCGAAGGCTGGGCTGGGGACCGATCACGTCCAACCCGTCCATCCCGGGCGCTCCCGGGTGATGCCTCCGGAGAAACGGTAGTCTCGGCGTCGGAGGGCTGATACAGCATCAACTGCCGGTCCGCGCCCGCGGCGTCCCCCTGATCGGCGGGTCCGGACCCGTCTGTCGGCGTCGGAGTCGCCTGCCGGCGGGACTTCTTTGCCGGTGGGGCCCCGCTCGGAGGAGCTCGTTTCTTCCTCCGGACTGCTTAGTAGGGACGTCCTACCAACAGCCGTTGCCTTGTCCGACCGCATGACGTCGTCGATCTCTGCAAAAAGGACGAGGTGGTCGGAGGTTGAGAAACTGAAGGAAAGAACGAGACGAAAGAGGAGAAAGGAGCTAAAAAAGAAATGGTGGCGGGCTCACGGTCAGCGGAGACCGAGCTCAGACCGACGTTCACCAAGGTATCCTCGGAAATAAGGCGAGCCACCGGGGGGAGCCGGCCCTCGGCAACCAACTCCTTCAAGACGGCGACGCCATCGGATTCCTCCCTCGACAACCTCGATAGGCCAATCGGGGACTTCATCGGCGTCTCCCAGGTTGCCCTGATTCCCCAAGAGGGATCTGCGTCAACGAAAAAGAAGCGCCCCTTCCAGCCGTGAATGGAGGTAGGAGCCTCCTTGACGAGGCCGCACCCTCGCCGCGCCGCAAAGCACCACCACCCTTTATCCTGGGGGTGGCCGCTCAGGCCGTAGCATTCCCAAAAGACATTCAGGGTGGCAGGAACCTCGTGCATGCGGCAGAGAACCTGAAAGGCCGTCAGGGCGCGCCATGAGTTCGGCACCAGTTGCGTCGGCGCCACTCTTAAACCCCGAAGCACCTGAACGACTAAGTCCGAGGGGGGAAAGCGGAACCCGGCCTGAAGAATGCCCTCATTGATGGCAACCTTCCCTGGAGGAGGATGGGACATCCTCTCCTCAGGCCCCGGGAGTGTAACATTGCAGGCCTCGGGAAGGTGGTATCGAGCCACGAACCTATCTAGGTCTTCGGCGACCAACTCCGACTTAATGCGGTCTGCTCTCACTTCGCCCATCCCTAATGGCCAGTGAATCTACGGTCAGGACAGGGTCAAGAAGGGGGAAAGGACCGGAACAACTGGAGTACACTAATACAAAAGGAGAGTATGGAGAGCCCTAAATTAAAGAATGGGGCAACTCACCGGAAGAGAAGGAAGAACGGCTCCGAGAGCGTCAAAGGAGGAGCAAGCGAACAGTCCGACGGCGATGACGGCAGCGCAAAGGAGAAACTCGAAGATGTCTGTAAAGAGAAAGGCGGACGGAGGAGGACCCCCGGTTAAATAGGCGGAAAGGTGGGTGACGCCTCGGTGACGCCAGAGGACGCCTGGCTGCCGAAGGGTCGCTCGCGCCCCAAAGGCGAATCGACGCCATTAAGGAAGGATGTCCGTCGAAATCCTCAGACTGCCAGGTCAGCAACAACCGCCATACGCCATAAAGAAGGCGGGGAGCTCGAAGCGCGCGCGCCTCTCCGAGGGATGGCGGCAATCTCGAAGCATCACTTCCTTCACCCGTTCCCCTTCTGGTTCCAGGCTCGGAAGTGGGGGGCTACTGTTACGGGGGAACTCAGCCACCATGCCCCACGTGACCGGCACGCGCGCCCAAGAAGACTACAGCTGCCCCTTGATCCAGTAACCCGACCCCGAGTCGGATATCTTCGGCTTCGCAGCCCGACCCCGAGTCGGCTGCCCCTTGATCCAGCAGTCCGACCCCGAGTCGGATATCTTCGGCTTCGCAGCCCGACCCCGAGTCGGCTGCCCCTTGATCCAGCAATCCGACCCCGAGTCGGCAATCTCTCGACAACGACAGGCTGTTCCCCTGAAGCACGCCGCAACCCTCTGCTCCACTACTCCCTGCAACGGTCGTATCCGGCGCTGCTCCACGATCTCCTGTAACAGCCATACAAAGCGGAGCTCCACTACGCCCTGTCATGGCCGTACCCTGCGCTGCCCCACGACGCCCTGTAACGGCCATGTCAGTGGCAACTTCATCGTGCCACACGATGACCAACCCCCCAGAAGGACCCCCCAGCCTGGTATATATGCGGCTGGGGGGAGAAGGGGGGGTGAGCAAGAACTTCCAGTGCATTCTCTTACTTGCTACTATTATCTCTCCTTCTCCTCCAATCTCCTCTGACTTGATCGTTGGAGGGCCCCCACTACCCCAGTAGTGGTGCGAGGCTTGCTTGCAGGTTTTCCGGTGGAAGGTGGAGCGCAATCAACACCAACCAAGGCAACTCAAACGGAACCCCGTTCACACCGCTGTGCCAATCGTTCTCGGTTTGGACCACCAGCAAGATTTAAGATGAGCTACAATGTGGAAGATACATATCTCAAATTATGATTTTAAAAGCCTCTATTGAAAATCTTTATGAAATTCAGAATTTGATTTTGTATAAAAGCTTAAACTCAATATGATTTCTAAATAAAAACTACAGTTTAAGAAAAATAGAATAATTCTGATGCCTTGATTGTTTGCCCTGATACGCATCTGAAACATATCATTTCTTATCTTTAAAGTGTACTAATATTGGTCTAAATGATGTGTCAGATTGCAAATAAATATTTTTAAATATATTATTTTATTTTGATTTTGAAAAGATTTATTGTGCTTCATGTATACATTGCTGAAAAACTATGATTAAGAAATTGAGCTTCAAATGAATCATTTTCTGATTAATATTTCTATACATTTTCTCTAAGATTAATAGAAAGCATAACTTGTTCTTGAAGGATTAGAAAGAGTAATTGCTACAAATTTTGAATAATTCTAGATCACTCTACATCCTCGATATCATAGAATTTCAGTTCTATTCACGCTTGTCATCAAAATCTGAAATTCAACAAAGAAAAGAATGATTAAAGAAGAATGCATCTTTTGAGGGGGAGCTTTAGATATTCAATCTAAATGCAAAAGGTTACATCCATTTGATGAATATCTTGAATGTTTTATGGATTGATTTTGATAAACCTTCTTGTGTTGCCATTATTTGTCTTAATTCTATAAAGTTCGTCCTATCTCAAACATTAAGCTTTATAGAAATATACTCTCATTAGTGTAAGCTGTGCTGAAACTTATAGAAAAATATATTTTCGAGATTGAAAATTTTATTGAACATTATCTTCAAATTCTAAACTCTTAAATGGAACGATCAATTAAGGAGGAGAAAGAAAATTTCAGAAGAAAAGATCATATGGAACCTAATCGCATAAATCCATAACTAAAGGAGAGAGAAAGAATACTAAATGAAAAGTGATCCTAATACTCTCCAATATGTATCATCTGAAATTTAATCTGAAAATCTTTACGATACACCTTGAGACTTGTTATTTGGTTAGTATATCTTATGCATCAATCATGAACCAAATTGCAATCCAAATAGTTGATCTTAAGAGCCTCTAATTTAATGAAAAAGGGGAAGAATAATGATTTTCTTGAGTATCTCTTAGAAAACCTATTTCTGGAATTCACTAATGAGTTCTTATTGGCTTGTTCTTTAGAACTTCAATTTCGTGCCAATCCATTATTATGTGTACCAAAATGTGCTTCTTTTTAAAGGAATAAAGTCTTTAAAAGAGCTTTAAAAGAATCTTCAAAGCCTTGAATTTTATGTATGCTCTAAGATATATCATAAATTGCATGAATTCATATTTTGGTGTTTATGCCACAATATTTTTACATCATAAAAGAACTTTGCAATCATACTTAATATATTGCTCTTATACTCTGAAAATTAGTTAAATTGCTCTCATGTTGTTAAAATACTTAATATATTGGGCAAAAGATCTTAAATGAACAAGCTTTCATACTTATTATTGAAGAGAGGTTAGATTTCCATTCGTGCTTTCCTTGAATATCATTTGTGGTACTTCTTGAATTAACTTAAGAAAGATTCCACCTACACTTGATTTGAAAACTATCTTTGGAATCACATTCGATGTGTTCTCCTCTGAAATTATCTTAATTGGCTCTGGTCTATGCTCATTAATCTTTTTCTAACATTATTGCCTTGAGTTATATGATTCATATTCTTGCAATAATTTGACATGCAAATCAGAGTACAATAAGAAAAAGAAATATTTGAGTATTCTTATCTTTGTGCTTAATGTTTCACTATCTTTTTGATGTTGTCAAAAAGGGGGAGAAATATCTAAGTATATGCTCATAATGCTTTATGTATTGATTATGTTAAGTTGATTAAATCTAAAGCATTATCATGAAGTATATTTTAAAGATATATATTTTCTACTTCAAACAACTTAGCTATGCATTACTTCTAGAATACAATATATTTTATATTGCATATACTCCAAGTTTTGTCATCATCAAAAAGGGGGAGACTGATGACCCAAAGATTGATTTAAAGATTGATTTTGATGATCACAAAACCTTGAAGTATAAATACTAATATTTGTGTTGCAAGAAGAAAGATAATTTGTTTTGCAAGGAACATAGCAAGTTGGAAAAATACAAGAAGGCCTCAAAAGCTCTCAAGAAAAGTTGGAAGAAAGCTATACTTTATTGGCCCAAGTTTCAAGTTCAAATGATCCAAGTTAGAGGAGCAAATTCAAAGAAAGATTCAAAAGAATAGTCCTCGAGTCGACTCCTGGAAGTTTAGAGTCGACTCTGGCACTTTGGAGTTTCAAGAAACAGTGCTCGAGTCGACTCCGATACTCTACGAGTCGACTCCGACTGAGAACAAACAAAAAGATAGAGAGTTGATTTTCAGCGCTACAGTGCTCGAGTCGACTCCTACTTCAACGCTACAGTGCTCGAGTCGACTCCTACTTCAGTGCTACAGTGCTCGAGTCGACTCCTACTTCAGCGCTACAGTGCGGAGTCGACTCCCAGCTACAGTGCCGACAGACTACTATTCACAAGTGACTCCTGTTTCAGTCGAGTCGACTCCTACTTCATCCGAGTCGACTCCAGCACGCTGGGAGGCATAACTGCTAGTTTTTTCTTGATTCCAACGGCTCTATTTTTGTCTCTAACGACTAGATTTTTGTTTCCACTCCCTCTAAAGCTATAAAATCAAGAGGAGAGCTAGGGAAGAAGGTATGGAAGTGGGAGAAAATATTTAGGGAAGAGATTTCAAAGAGATTACAAGGAAAATCTCCCAAAAGCACAAAAGGGCCATTCAAAGTAAAAGAGAGAAAAGAAGAACATCCAAGTGAATCCCAAAGCTTTCTCTCCAACTATGTGCTGCCTCGGTGATCCTTTACTTCGTGCAAAATCAGAAGAGGGTCAAGTAAAGAAGAAGCCGAGTTCCTTCATCTACAAATTTGTTTGAGGGCTTCTTCTCTTTACTTTTTACTTGTTTATATTTGCTATATTTGCTTATTTGAGAAGCTTGTATTTGATTTAAACTCTTGCTCTAATATCTTGTAACTTGATTCAATCAAGGGATCGAATCAAGGGGTTAAGGTTTGTTGGTGAGCCAAAGGAAAAACCAACGTTGTAAGGTTGTGGTTGGTGAGCCTTTGGAAAAACCAACTGGGTTTGATTGTGAACCCGGAAAACAATCGTTGTAAGGTTGTGGTTGGTGAGCCTTTGGGAAAACCAACTGGGTTTGATTGTGAACCCAGAAAAACAATCGATTGGTTCTAGTCGGTGAGCCTGTGAAAACCGACCGAGTTCGTTGTGATCTCGCAAAACAACAAGTTGGGTTGTGAGCTTGTAAAACAACCGGCTGTAATCTGAGGGATTATAGTGAAATTCCCAAAAGGTCTTGGGGAGTGGATGTAGGTGCTGGGGTGCACCGAACCACTATACATCCTTGTGTTTGTGATGCCTTATCTCGTGTATTTCATGCCTTACATTCGTACTTGATTATGTAATATCTCTAGCTTTGTTTTCTATAGTGTTATAAGTGATTGTTTAGAATTTGCTTAACTTTCTCTCCATTCTTATTATACACATAGATTAAAATTGATCATACAACTATAAGTTAATTTTAGATCAATTGCACCCTAAAGCCATAGTATAATTGCTCTAGCTTAATTTTTCACTACTTTACTTGTAATTGCCTAGAGCTTAAGTAAATAACATCTTATCATTCCGCTGCATTCAATTCAAAGTAAAAATTAGGGAACATAATTTTTAGAAAACCCAATTCACCCCCCCTCATATGGGTTAGCTTGAATCAAGTTCTTAGGATTGGGTTAGACCTAAGGTTAGAATCAAACATGGTCTAATTAGAGTTAATTGATCAAATCTAATTAAGTAGTAACTAGATTAGGTCAAAAAAACTCTAGGTTAAATACAATAGTTGTAGATTGATCAATTCCATGTCTTTGATTAGACCAAGATGGAACTTGATTTAGGCTCAGAGGTGTAGCCCGAGTCATTTGAGTAATCAAATCGAAATTGATTAACCAGTCGGTGTCTAAGGTAAGTTTGGCAGTTTTGAACGGTGGTTTTTAATTGGGAGCTACTCGCACTGATTCGTCTTTGTCGAGTTAATGGCATATCCCTTCCACCGATCTCACTTACCTGGCCGACATGGTCAATCACATTTTGATTGGATCACTTAATGATTCGAGTTAGCCCATGCCTTAAGAAAAATCAGTATGACTGATTTAGGTGTCTCCTTAACCGGTTTGAGTCTAATCTGATTTGGTGAAGTCAGTGGAAGAAATTAAACTAACTGGATCTTCTCATCTATCCTAATTATGAAATTTTCTAAAATTATTAGGTCCTTAAAATAAAATGGTTATGGAGATAACTAGGTCATTGCCTCCCATTAAGTTGGATGATAATGGGTCCAATATTTTGATAATTATTGGAGGCGCCACATGCCTGGTACTTATCAAGCATTAGAATTATCATTCAATATATGATGAGTTAAGTGTACCTTCAATAGGCGGTCAGGTCAGCCGAGCCACACTCGGGCTTGGTCGTCTATTAGTTGATTAGACTTAACCCTATCATTTAATGGTTGGACCTGACTAGGGTATTCGGTGGAGGCGCCACACGCCTGCCAGAAAACCTAGGGCAAAATCATCACTAGAAGTTGCTTGGTAAAGCAATTGGTTAAGAACCTACCAATAGGTGCATATGGGTTGGCCGAGCCACACTCGGGCCTATATGTGATCTATTGGGTTCTAGTGCCCACTAAAGAATTAGGAGTAATTTTTCGAATTAGAGGTAGAGGCTACCAATTTGTATAAAATAGTGGAAATACCTTTAGACTAAAGTCCAAGTCTATTAAGTTTAGTCAATTCATATACTAATAGCCAAAAATTTTTTTTTTATGCAGAAATGGCCACTAATTTGTCACTTCGCTCATTGTTGGACAATGACAAGTTGACTGGTCCAAATTTCAATAATTAGCATAGGAAACTGAAAATAGTGCTAGAGAATGAGAGGATCCTTTATGTGATAATGGATCAAGCACCTGAGCAGCCCGCTGCTAATGCATCAAGATCGGCCAGAGACACTTATCAGAAGTGGCTCAGTGACCGGATCACTATTCGATGCATCATGTTGGCAGCAATAAGTGATGAGTTTAGTAGGCGTTTTGAGAATACGCAGCCGGTAGATATCATTCAAGTGTTGAATGAATCATTCGGCGTTCCTGACGACGTTGAGAGGCACAAAACTAGTTGTGCCATCTTCAGCGCCCGAATGAAAGATGGAACCTCGGTAACTGATCATGTACTGTACATGATTGAGTTGATCGAGCGTCCAAGCTCTCTTGGCTTTCTCCTTCATGATCAATTGGGGAAGGATGCCATACTAAACTCATTGCCTGGATCATACCATCCTTTTCTCACTCATTTTCGTATGATAAAACCTGTAGTGAATTATCACCAATTGTTGGGGTTACTACAGACGTTTGAGAATGATCACCAACTTCTTAAGAAGACGGTGAACTTAGTGGAAGGTTCATCCAAGGGTCGCTCCTTTAAGAAAGGAAAAAAGAAAACTAAAATCTAAAAGAAACAGGTGCACCATGCTCAGCCTAGTCAGAAAAAGAATAAAAAGGCTGATCAGAGCAAGGCGGAGTGCTTCTTCTGCAAGAAGCAAGGACATTGGAAGAGGAACTGTCCTCTTTACATTGCATCCCTCGATCCGAACCGGCCTAAGAAAAGTGGGCAATCAGTTGCCAATCAAGGTACTTATATGATAACACCTTGCAATTTTTCTATTTGTGATAATTCGACCTGGGTATTGGATACTGGTAGTCCTTTTAATATTTGCAATTCGTTGCAGGGGCTACAAGTCAGTAAGAGGTTTGAAGAAGGAGAAAGGTTCCTGAATGTTGGAGATGGAAAATCAGTTCCAGTTCTAGCTTTAGGAATTCTTAAACTTGAATTCAGCTCTCATGTAAATGTCCTTAGTGATTGTCACTATTGTCCAAGTTTTCTATTGAATATCATTTCTGCAGGCCTTTTGGCCAAAAATGGTTATGAAATATCAATAAAAAAGGATTATTGCAATGTCATTTGGAATGGTGTTGTTGTAATGAATGGAATTCTGAGTAATGGCATTTACATTTTGTCACAGCCTGTTCATGTAATGTATAAATCCAATAAGCGCCCTAGAATAGATAATGTCACGGATGTCTACCTTTGGCATCATAGGCTAGGTCATATTAACAAGAACAGGATGAACAGGTTAAGTAAAGAGGGAATCCTTGATGTTAATGATTGTGAATCATTGACAACCTGTGAATCATGTCTTCTTGGTAAAATAACCAAATCACCTTTTACCGAAAAAGGTGAACGAGCCAGTGATTTATTGACCCTTGTACATTCTAATGTATGTGGGCTAATGAGCACTGATGCTAGAGGTGGGTATTCATATTTCATTACATTTACAGACGACCTTTCTAGGTATGGTTATGTCTATTTAATGAGACATAAATCTGAATCATTTGAAATGTTCAAATTATATCGTAATGAAGTAGAAAAATAAACTGGAAAGAGTATTAAAACTCTTCGATCAGATCGAGGAGGTGAATACCTCTCCAGTGAATTTTTGACATATCTAGGAGAAAATGGGATTCTCTCCCAATGGACTCCTCCTGGTACACCACAATATAATGGTGTGTTAGAAAGGAGAAATCGAACTCTATTAGACATGGTTCGATCCATGATGAGGTTTGCTAATCTGCCCATATCCTTTTGGGGATATGCTCTTGAGTCAGCCTGCTATATTCTAAATAAGATTCCAAGTAAGTCTGTAAATAAAACACCACATGAGATGTGGACTGGACGCAAGCCGATGCTCTCTCACCTTAGGATTTGGGGTGTCCGGCGTACGTCAAACGTTTGAAGACAGACAAACTTGAACCCAAGTCTGACAAATGTTTCTTTGTTGGTTACCCTAAAGAAACTAAAGGATATTACTTCTACTTTGCTGAAGAACAAAAGTTGTTCGTAAGCAATGCAGCAATTTTCTTAGAAAAAGAATTCCTTGGTGAAGGAACAAATAGCTCTAATGTTGAGCTTAGAGAAGTTCAATATGTAGAAGATCCGACACCATCTACTGAACCAGTTGAGTCGGATTTGATTAGATCAGATCCAGAACCCATATTAGATGCACCATTAAGGCGATCGAGTAGAGTACCACGTCAGCCGGACAGATACTACGGTTTCTTGGTCCGGGATGGGGATCCTATCGAACTTGATGAAAACGATGAGGATCCGATCACATATATGGATGCAATGCAGAGGTATGACTCTGATAAATGGCTTGGAGCCATGCAATCCAAAATGGAATCCATGAAGGTCAATGATGTTTGGACATTAGTTGACCCACCCGAAGGAATTAAACCCATAGGGTGTAAGTGGATATTCAAAAGGAAATGGGGCGCAGACGGAAAGGTAGAGACCTATAAAGTCCGTCTGGTTGCCAAGGGTTATCGTCAACGTTATGGTATTGACTATGACGAGACGTTTTCTCTTGTGGCAATGCTCAAGTCCATTCGGATTGTGCTTGCGATAGCAGCACATTTAGACTATGAAATCTGGCAAATGGATGTAAAGACCGCATTTCTAAATAAAGATTTAGAAGAGAAAGTGTATATGATACAACCTGAAGGTTTTACATCTGCAGATGAGTCTAAAGTGTGCAAGCTTCAAAAATCCATTTATGGATTAAAGCAAGCTTCACGGAGTTGGAATATACGTTTTGATAAGGTAATCAAAACATATGGCTTCATTAAGAATGAAGAGGAACCTTGCATTTATAAATGGGCAAATGGTTCAGTTATTATATTCCTTATTTTGTATGTGGATGACATTCTTTTAATCGGGAATGACATTCCTGCATTACAAGGAATAAAGGTTTGGCTATCATCTCAATTTGCCATGAAGGATTTGGGAGAAGCATCTTACATCCTAGGGATGAAGATCTATAGAGATAGATCTAGAAGATTGCTTGGATTATCCCAATCCACATATATTGATAGTATACTGAAGAGGATTAGTATGATTAATTCCAAGAAAGGCTATCTTCCGATGGGCCATGGAATTAACCTCTCTAAAAGGGATTGTCCGACAACCCCTCAAGAAAGAGAGAGTATGGATAGAATTTCATATGCTTCGGCAGTAGGATCTATAATGTATGCCATGACATGTACTAGACCAGACATGGCATACTCACTAGGAGTAGTGAGCAGATACCAGTCTGATCCAGGTAGCAACCACTAGAAGGTTGTAAAAACCATCCTTAAGTATTTGAGAAATACTAAAGATCAGTGGCTTATCTATGGCGATTCTGACTTAAAACTTGAGGGATATACTGATTCAAGTTTTCAGTCAGATCAAGATGATAGCAAGAGCGTGTCAGGATATATCTTCACTCTTAAGGGTGGGGCCATCTGCTGGAAGAGTTCCAAGCAGCATACAGTGGCAGATTCTACATGTAAAGCAGAATATATCGTAGCATCTGATGCCGCTAAGGAAGCTGTATGGTTGCGGAAGTTCATCACCGAGCTTGAAGTGACACCCTCCATTGATGGTCCAGTGCTTGTATTTTGTGATAATACTGGGGCCATAGCTCAAGCAAGAGAACCCAAAGCACATCAGCGGACCAAGCATATTCTACGTCGCTACCACCTAGTTTGAGAGATCATCGATCGAGGTGATATTGATCTTCAGAAGATTGACACAAAAGAAAATCTGGCTGACCCATTTACCAAAGTTCTCGGCATCAAAGAGTTCGACGAACACAAGTCGAAGATGGATATTAGATACTGTGCCGATTAGCATTAGGCTAAGTGGGAGTTGTTGGGATTTGTATCCTAAATGTCAATCGTCAGCATATTGATGATTGAATTTTGTAAATGAATTGATAAATTAATAAAGTGTTATTTGGCATTATTCATCATTTCATCTTCAAATGAACTCTTATATGATGAAGTTCTTAGGACTTATGTTATGATAAAGGAGGATTTATCTTTGAGTCCTTAAACTTATTCGTGACCAAATGATATGTTGTTACTAGGATGACAGCATTATCGAGATTAGGTCGTTGTGTGACATATACGTTGGTTGTCCTCTTAACCAAGGAGTGTGGAGACACTGGTATGCCACACAGGTGAAGTGTAGGAATACATTTCACTGAACGTGACCAATTTCGGAATGCTCTACTGTCGAGAGATGTTCCGAGTGGATATGGGTATAAGTTTGGCCCTCTGACCTGAGACCGCAACCTGTGACTAGCAAGCAACTCACTGTACTTTGGTATCGGACTACCTGAATTTCTAATTCAGTGACGAAAGGTCACTGGGTGCAGTCAAGTACTTGCGTAGTCAGTTGTGAGTCAAGATGGAATTGACCCCTCCTGAAAACAGGAGATAATATCTTGTGATTAATTTAGCAAAATCTTGGCCAGGGTAATTCCAGTGAGGAGTCACGGGATATCTAAAGTTAATCACATAATGGATGTACTAATTATAGGGTTGACAGTGAGCTCTAAGTCATCCTGGCATTAGGAGTCAAAGGGATTGAATTATACAGTAACCATAGTTCAGGGTTCCAGAATATTTGCTTCGCATATATTCGGCCTATCCGGACGTCGGGTACCATTGCTAGATGATCACATCGATTAGTGTAGAAAATTGTTCCTATACTACCGGCTTAGGTTCGAACCTATGAGGTCACACGTATAGAAGATTCTTGATTGATCAAGAAAGCTAATGAATGATTAAGAGTTATTCAGGGATAATTTGGTCAATTTGATTGGCAAATTATCTTATAAAATAATTAAAATAATTATTGGAGGATTAATTAGTAATTAAATTACTAATAAACTCAATTTGATTGAGTAATTGTGCTAAGGATGAGCCAAATTGAATTGGATTCAACTTTGGGCTCAATCAGGGTTTTGACCTGATTGGATTAGGTCAGAACCAAAAGGACTTAAGCTGATCAAATTAATTTTAAATTAATTTGTTCTTAATTGGGGATTGACCTAATTGGATTAGGTCCAACACAAAGTAATTAATTCAATTTGATTGAGTTTGGATGAGCCAAAAATTGAATTGGATTCAATTTGAGCTCAATCAGGGTCTGACCTGATTATATTGGGTTCAACCAAATTGCTTTGTTTTAATCCGTGTTTGACCAAATTTGATTAGGTGCAACCTAAGAGGATTAGGCTCAGATGATGTGGAAATTAGTGGTGACATGGAATTGGATTTCATGAATTTTAAATAAACCAAAATTATTGCATGGCGCATGGATCCATTGCTTGACACATGGCGACATTGTTTGTTGTTTGAATTGAAATTCAAACATTAAGCAATATATTAAATAATTTCATCCATCAAATAACTTCCCTAGCTGGCGTGTGAACCTCTGAATCATTTAAATTCAAATTTCAAATGAAATATATGCGACAAGAGGAAGGAAAATTCTGCTGCATGGATTTCAAATTCCTTCCCTCTTGCACATGTGTTTAAAATTTGAATTTAAATCAGATTTGGTTGAGATCTGATTTGGGTTGTTCCTATTTCTTTGCTGTTGGAAACCCGCCCATGCCGCAAAAAAATTTCAAAAATTTAAATGCAGCGGAAGAGGCATGCGCGGGATCAACCGTTCATCGCATGAACGTTGTTCAAAAACCGTTCGTAGATAGATAAGGATTAAAACTTTTAAAACCTTTCGGAAGATCAGATCTTCACCTTGTGCGGGTAGATGATCACCGCAAACTGATGATCGTGGTTTTGGATGAAGGTTCGCTTGAAGCCGTTCAAGTGCCCGGCCTCTACGGGTATTCACACGAAGCAGGAACCGATCCAAGCTTTCTATCTTCCCGAGGTGCTAGCTCCCTTGCAGAGATAACTTTGATGGCTGATCTCCTCTCTTTCTTTCAACTCTTGAATGTGCTTGAGAGGAGGAAGAAGAAGGATGAAGAAAAGAAGAGGAACGAAGCCCCTGCAGCCCACTTCCTTTTTCTTGCGTTGGAAGAAGGAAGGGAAGAGGATGAGGCCGCCAACACCTTGGACTCTTTTTCCCTTGCTTGCGGCTGAAGACCAAGAGGAGGAAGGGGCCACGGGACAAGGAGGAGGAAAGGAGGAATTAGCTCTAGGGTTTGGCCTTTTGGTCCTTATAAAGTCATATGAAGCTCCTACCTTTTAGGAGCTTCATTATATTCCTTTTAAGAACCAAGAGGAGGGGTGCATGCCCCTCTTCTTTTCTCTTGGATTTCGGCCAAGCCCTCTTCCTAACCCCTCATCACGCACGCCCCCACTTGATCTAATCAAGTGGGATGTGGGTCCTATCTCTAGGTGATTCAATCCTCTTCCAAAGAGGATTGGGTGCACTTGTTTCCATTCAAATTCTAATCCAATTAGGATTCGTTTGAATCATGACTTAATTGAACCATTCAATCCCAATCAAATTAGGAGTCATCATAATTCATTAGATTAATAATTAATTAGGACTTAAGAAGTCCTAATCCAATTAGGACTTATTTAATTTTAGTCCTAATCCAATTAGGACTCTAATTTGAATCCGAAGTCCTAATCTGATTAGGACTCTAGGAATCCTACTCCAAGTAGGAATCCAATTTTAATTCAAAACTCCTAATCTAATTAGGATTGTTGGAATCCTACTCCAAGTAGGAATCCCAGTCCTACTCCAATTAGGATTCTCAGTCCTAATCCAATTAGGACTCTAGGAATCCTACTCGAAGTAGGATTTGTGTTTAAGTCCAATTAATTAATTCCATTGTTCCTACTGCAGCCAATCTACACTGCATGGACCCATATGGCTAGAGACCATGTATATGTGCAGTCAAACTACAATAACCTCACTGTGAGTAGCCGAAGCATCGCAGGTCAAAGGACCAGTCACACTACTGCAACATCAAGCAAGTCACTGACGAGTGGATAGACATCCAAGTGACTTCTTGTCTTGGTCACGCTCAGTACCCTTGTTCTCTAACAAGCACCTGCACTATTACTTCAGTGTCTCCACACTGTGGACTCGAGTCTCGTCCATCCATAGGGAAAGTAATGTGTGCACTGATCTCATCGGATCGATCACCGTCCTCGTGATGATCCATCGATCAGGAGCGTTTAGAAATTAATCACTAATGATACATGGCTCAAATTCTCAACTCTTGAGAATATGCATCATCATCTTATTAATTTCTTGAACGATTCATAGACACAATAACAATATGAATGAAAAAGATGCCTTTTATTTATAAATAGTCAAGTACAAAATTATGTCCCTAGAATTAACAATGCGTCAGCCAGATTGGCTTCTAGGGCATACATCTAACAATCTCCCACTTGCACTAAAGCCAATTGGTCATATATCTTAGGCCCATCTTCTCAAGGTGGGCTTCAGTCTTTTGCTGACTCAGCTGCTTAGTGAATGGGTCTGCCACGTTGTCCACGGAGTCTACTCTCTGCACCTCGATATACTTCTTCTCAACATAGTCGCGTATGAGGTGGAAGCGCCGCTCTATATGCTTGGACTTCTGATGAGACCTTGGCTCCTTAGCAAGAGCTATGGCGCTATTATTATCGCAGTAGAGTGTTATGGCATCTGATATCATCACATCTAATTCTGCAATGAATTTCTTGTACCAGAAGCCTTCCTTAGCAGCTTCAGATGCGGCGATGTATTCAGCTTCCATGGTAGAGTCAGCAATGATCGGTTTGAGGATGATAGTGTTATTTTGATGATTAACAAGCAATTATCTAGAGCATGCTATAAGTTAAATTGATACTTCATTTATAAGTTCATTACTCTCAGTATATTTGTTTAATTGAAAATGGATAAATGGCCTTGTTCATTTGGATGAATCTAACCTTGAGAATGCAGCAAAGTGTGGTTTGAGTCGACCCACAGGTTGATTGGGTCGACCCCGGTACATCAAGAAGTCATCTGGCACACTCCTGCAAAAATGGCACAAATGAACAGTGAGTTGGATCGACCCAAGGTAAGCATGAGTCGACCCAACCTCCAAAGAACCTCAAAACACAACAGAAGAATGCTCTCTGGATTTACTGAGAGGGTCGACCCACACAGTGGTTGAGTCGACCCAAGCTTGAGTCGACCCAAACCCTGAGAGGGTCGACCCAAAGGCAAGACAGAAAGACAGACAGAAAATGGTTCTCTGGAATTACTGAGAGGGTCGACCCAAGAAGAAGTTGAGTCGACCCAAGTGAACTTTGAGTCGACCCAAAGAATGGTTGGGTCGACCCATGGGAAGGAAGGCTGAAATTGAGGTTTCTGTGGTTTCTGAGAGGGTCGACCCAAGGAATGTTTGAGTCGACCCAAGGCAAAGTTGGGTCGACCCAATGACAGGTTGAGCCGACCCAAACACGGGCTGAATAGTAACGGCTAGTTCTGCAGATGTACTTTTTGTCCTTTCCAAGGTGAGTAACGGCTAGTTTTTCAAATCTGACCATTGGGGCTTGTCCAAGGAAGGTTGGAAACTATTTAAAGGGGCACTATTCATCAGAGAGTAGAACTTTTGAGTGGGATATCAAAGAATACACAAGAAAACAAAAGAGCCCTAATCTCCTTCATCAAGAGCTTCATTCAAGAATCAAGGAAAGGGATTGAGCAGATTCAAAGAGGCATCAAGAGCTCCATCCTCCCTTGAAGAGTGAAGCATCCTTGACAAAGAAGAGCAAAGCGACTTCAAAGCGATAAATACTTTCTAACTCTTCTTTGTAGTTCATATTGTTTTATATGCTCATTTAGGAGTTTGAATCTTTTCTTTTTTATTTGTTAAACACTTTGTAAAGGTTTTTGGTGAACCCGGAAAACCAAGTGTATAGGTTCGTTGGTGAGCCCGCAAAACCAACAAAGGTTTTTGGTGAACCCGGAAAACCAAGTGTATAGGTTCGTTGGTGAGCCCGCAAAACCAACAAAGGTTTTTGGTGAACCCGGAAAACCAAGTGTATAGGTTCGTTGGTGAGCCCGCAAAACCAACAAAGGTTTTTGGATTGTGACCCCGGAAAACAATCCAACTGTAATCCGCGGGATTATAGTGAATTCCCAAGGGGACGTTGGGGAGTGGACGTAGGTGCTAAGGAGAGCACCGAACCACTATATATTGTTGTGTTTGTGTTGTGCTTGTGTTTACGTTTATTCTTGCATCATCTTCTATCTTTGCACTAGTTTAAATCATTCAAAAAGTTTAAGGAAGCATCCACCGCACTTAATTAAGAAAACGTTTAAAGCACCAAAATTTAGAAGAAACCAATTCACCCCCCCTCTTGGCTTGTCACCTTGGGCAACAAGTGGTATCAGAGCAAGGTGCTCTAATAGTACTCATTGATCTCACAATCAAGAGTTAAAGATCATGACAACCCAAGTGGGATGTTCTATGAGTGAGGGACAATTAATTGATAGACCTCCACTATTTGATGGTATAAACTACACATATTGGAAAGCACGCATGCGCATTTTCATTCAAGCACATGACTATGATTTATGGAGTATCATAGTCAATGGGCTACACACAAACACTAATCATGATAAAGAAAGGGCTCAGCAAAATGCAAAAGCCATGAATATTCTATATTGTGCATTGGATGATAGTGAACTTAATAGCATATTGTGGAGTGATTGATTAAAACCCCGTTTGATTTTGATGAGCTCAAAGCATTTGAGTATATCGTGTGATTACTAATGAATTCAATTGAGTGTTTCAGTGAAAATCCTGCTCAAGTGTTTCTAGACATGGTTTACAGTATTTTGGATAAGTTAAGAAGTCTGCTGAACCAATGTCTGAGACTCGAGTCGACTCCCGAGTTTCACGAGTCGACTCCAAGCGTATCAAGGTCACTGGCACGAGCTCGAGTCGACTCCTAATCAGTATGAGTCGACTCCGACTGAAAACAGACAGAAGGATAGAAGAGCAGTCTTTCAGATCTGAGATTCGAGTCGACTCCAGTGGAACGCGAGTCGACTCCCAGCGGTGCACAAAGAAAAAGTCAGAGAGTGTTTTATGGACTCTGAGATTCGAGTCGACTCCAGTGGAACGCGAGTCGACTCCCAGCGGTACACAAAGAAAGAGTCAGAGAGTATTTTATGGACTCTGAGATTCGAGTCGACTCCAGTGGAACGCGAGTCGACTCCCACCGGTGCACAAAGAAAAAGTCAGAGAGTGTTTTATGGACTCTGAGATTCGAGTCGACTCCCGCATTACGCGAGTCGACTCCAAGATTGTGCGACCATCAACAGAGAAAACCATGTTACTGCCACTGAGATTCGAGTCGACTCCCAGACAGCTCGAGTCGACACCAAGACAAGCTTCACGTCAAAAGGCAGAAGACCAACTTTCGGAAACTGAGAGCCGAGTCGACTCCAAGGAAGTTCGAGTCGACTCCAAGACTGGATGAGCCAAAAGACAGAGAATCGGGAGTTCGGGCTCTGAGATTCGAGTCGACTCCCAGGACAGTCGAGTCGACTCGAGAGGGCAAAATTCAAATTTGTATCCACGGTCTACAGAGGAAAAGCCGACTCCAAAATTGCCAGGTCAGCGCCAGAAGTTGGCGAGTCGACTCCGGGCCAAGACGAGTCGACTCCCAGTCGTGACGGCAACTTTAATTCAAACTTGGAACAGTTGCCGAGTCGACTCCTGAAAAGCTTGAGTCGACTCCCGCTACAGCCGAGTCGACTCCTGATCGCGCGAGTCGACTCCAACCCACCAACGGTCACATTGTCAGGCTGCGCAGAGTGTGCAGAACGGCCAGAAAAAGTGGAGTAACGGCTAGTTTCCGTGGGGGTTGGCTTAAATAGCCACAGAAGACTGTAGCAAAATAGAGAACATACATTCCACTCCAAGCATTCAAGTCTTCAAGCTTTGCAAGTGCTCTTCAACGAGAAAAAGGGGAGATCAGCATTTACTGCGCCACCAACTTCTCCCCAGCATTCAAAGCTTCCTCCTCCTACATTCAAGTCGATCACTCATCCAAGAGGAGACCAGAGTCAAGAAGCCATTCCTCTACTTAAGCTTAAAAGCGTTTGAGGGCTTCTAAACTCATCCTTGAATATATTGTTTCATACCTGCTTTTGAGAAGCTTATTTTCTGTTTTCTTTCTACTACGTGTATTTACTTGGTTCAATCGGGGGATTGAATCAAGGGGATAAAGGTTAGTTGGTGAGCCAGTTTTAAAACCAACGTGTGAAAGGGTTTGATTGTGAGCCCGGGAAAACAATCGGGGTTGGTTCTAGTCGGTGAGCCTGGGAAAACCGACCGAGTTCGTTGTTAGCTCGTAAAACAACAAGTTTGGTTGTGAGCTTGCAAAACAACCGGCTGTAATCCAAGGGGGTTATAGTGTATTCCCAAGAGAAACTTGGGGAGTGGACGTAGGAGCAAGGGATAGCTCCGAACCACTATAAAACTTGTGTTTGTGATTGATTGTCTCTTCCTCTTCTCATTTCATATTGCTCACAGCACATAGTAATTAATTAAATAACTTGGCATAGTTTTTAATTAATCATCCATAACGTTTTAAATTATCCAAATTGTTTTAAAACCCAATTCACCCCCCCCTCTTGGGTTGTCTATCTGGGCAACAGGTGGTATCAGAGCCAAAAACTCTTCCACTCAAGAGTTAAAAGATCAAAATGACAACCCCATTTGGATCTTCTCACATTGAGGGTCAGTCCACCCAAAGACCCCCTTTCTTCAATGGATCCGACTACTCATACTGGAAGGCTAGGATGAAAATATTCATCCAAGCCCAAGACTATGAGATGTGGACCATTGTTGTAAATGGCCCATACATCCCATCCATATATATAGATGGTGTCAAGGTACCCAAACTAGAAACGGATTGGGATGAACATGACATGAGGAAGGCACAATTAAACTCTAAAGCAATGAATGTCTTCTATTGTGCCTTAGACCGTAATGAATTCAATAGGATTTCAACTTGTAATTCAGCAAAAGAAATTTGGGACAGACTTGAAGTGACCCATGAGGGCACGAATCAAGTCAAGGAATCCAAAATAAACATCTTGGTTCATAAATATGAACTATTTAAAATGGATTCAAATGAAACTATCACATCCATGTTCACTAGGTTTACTGATATTGTCAATGGCCTAAAAAGCCTTGGCAAGAACTATACTAACAGTGAGCTTGTCAGGAAAATCCTTCGATGTCTACCGAGGTTGTGGGAAGCTAAAGTGACAGCGATCCAAGAAGCTAAAGACTTGAACAAGCTTCCACTTGAGGAGCTCCTTGGATCCCTGATGACTCACGAACTCACCATGAAACAACACGAGGAAGAGTCTTCCCATAAGAAAAAGGTAATAGCTTTAAAATCTACTTCTTCTAACAAGGACTTATCTTGCAGCAGCAGCAGTGAAGAAGAAGAAGATGAGGAAGATGGTGGTGAGGCTCTTCTTGTGCGCAAATTCAAGAAATTCATCAACCACAAGAAGTCCTATCATCAAAGGAGAGGGCCCTCAAATTTCTACCGGAAGGACAAAGGTAAGGAAAGAGAAAACGAGGGGATTGGATGTTACGAGTGCAAGAAGCCGGGTCACATAAGAGCTGAATGCCCCTTACTGAAGAAGGGGAGTAAGTACAAGAAGAAGAAAGCTCTTGTCACTACACTATCCGACTCCGACTCATCATCCTCCTCTTCTGACGAGGAACAAGAAGAAAAGGCCAATTTCTGCTTCATGGCCAACGAAGACGAGGTAACTTCCGATACGCATCCTGATTTTTCTTTTGATGAACTTTATGATGCGTTCAATGAATTAATGATTGAGTATAAGAATATAAATGTTAAAAACAGAGAACTAAAAGTAACTAATCAAACTTATATTCATAAGCATGATTCATTAATTAAGGATAAAGATAATCTTACCAAAGAAAATCTAGAACTTAAGACAAGCAATCAACTTTTAATTAAGAAGACTAACACCTTAACTAAAGATAATGAAAAACTAACTAAGGAACTTTCAAACCATAAACAAGTCTTAAACAAGGATCTAACAAAAGAACTAAATGATTTAAAAACAGAAAATCAAACATTAACTAAAGAACTTAACAAATACAAACCCTTAGTTGAAAAATTTACATATAGTTCAGAAAAGTTAAACATGATACTAAATAGTCAACGTGCAGTATTTAATAAAGCAGGCTTAGGGTACAAACCAAGGAATAAGCAAAAACTTCTTAGTAATTTCTTTGTTAAAGCTGGGGAAACAAAAACTAAGAAAATCACCTGTTTCTGTTGTGGAAATATAGGACATAAAGCAAATACATGTGACTATAGGAAAAGGAAAACTAAAAGAAAAATTAAAAGGGTATGGGTTCCAAAAGGAACCAACTTGACTAACCATGAAGGACCCAAGAAAACTTGGGTACCTAAGATGACATGATTTGCTTGTGTAGGAGTGTCTTGCAGCCAAGGTCAACAAAAATTGCTGGTATTTGGATAGTGGCTGCTCAAGGCACATGACGGGTGATAAAGACCAATTTTTCACCCTTGAAGCTAAGAAGGGAGGTGTTGTGACGTTTGGAGACAACAACCAAGGTCACATCATTGGCATTGGTAAAGTTCAAATCACCCCTTCTACTTTTATAGATAATGTTAGATATGTTGATGGTCTTAAACATAACTTGTTAAGCATTAGTCAATTATGTGATAAAGGATATGATGTTATGTTTAAACCATCACTATGTATTGTAACAAATCCTAATGATAATAGTTTGGTCTTTAAAGGGATTAGACGTGGAAATGTATATGTTGTAGACCTAGAAGATCTTGCAAAACATAACCAATGTCTAGTTGTAAATGAAACCAAAGAAAATGATGCTAGTTGGTTATGGCACCGTAAGTTAGGTCATGCAAGCATGGACACAATAACTAAACTAGTTAAAAGAGACTCCGTGATAGGTTTGCCAAAATTAAAATTTGAAAAGAACAAAATCTGTGAAGCATGTCAATTTGGCAAACAATCTAGGAATTCTTTTAAATCCATAAAATGTGTCTCTACCTCTAGGCCTCTAGAATTATTACATATGGACTTATTTGGTCCTACTAGAACAACAAGCCTAGGTGGAAATAAATATGGTCTAGGTATAGTAGATGATTACTCTAGGTACACATGGGTCATGTTTCTAGCGCATAAGGATCAAGCATTTTCTATGTTTAAGAAGTTCCACAAGGAAGTAACAAATGCTAGAGAATCCTCAGTTATAGCTATTAGAAGTGACCATGGTACCGAATTCGAAAATCAATTATTTGATGAATTTTGTAGCAAAAAGGGGATAACCCATAATTTCTCAGCACCTAGGACACCACAGCAAAATGGAGTTGTTGAAAGGAAAAATAGAACACTAGAGGAAATGGCTAGAACGATGTTATGTGAAAGTAACCTCCCTAAGTATTTTTGGGGAGAAGCCATTAATACTTCTTGCCATATATTAAATAGAGTTCTATTAAGACCCATCATAAAGAAAACACCATATGAACTGTGGAAAAACAGAAAACCAAAGGTTAACTATTTTCATGTTTTTGGATGTAGGTGTTTTGTACATAATAATGGGAAAGATAATCTAGGGAAATTTGACCCTAAATCTGATGAAGGAATATTCCTAGGTTATTCTACAACTAGTAAAGCCTATAGAATCTTTAATAAAAGAACTCTAGTTATAGAAGAATCCATACATGTTGTTTTTGATGACTCTAGTGACATCTCATCTAGTAAGAAGGTTAATTTTGATGATGATATTGAAATACTTGAAGAAAAGATAGATGAGATGGGATTACGAGATGATAATCAAAAGTTGATTGAAGGAGAATCATCAAACCAAGAGCCTATAGTGGATCATGGGCTAACTAAAGCTTGGAGGTATGCTCACGGGCATCCTAAGGAACTAATTCTAGATGATCCATCACAACCGGTTAGGACTAGAGCATCCCTTAGGAATATGAATAATCATCTAGCCTTTGTTTCACACTTTGAGCCCAAACATATAGAAGAAGCCGAAAATGATGTAAATTGGATAAATGCAATGCAAGAAGAACTAAACCAATTTACTAGAAACAAAGTGTGGGATCTAGTAGAGAGACCTTCTGAATATCCAATTATTGGTACAAAATGGATATATAAAAATAAGCTAGATGAAAATGGAATTGTTATACGGAATAAGGCTAGACTAGTAGCAAAGGGTTATAATCAAGAAGAAGGTATAGACTTTGATGAAACCTTTGCTCCCGTAGCTAGACTTGAGGCTATTAGACTATTATTAGCATATGCATGCTCTAAAGATTTCAAACTATTTCAAATGGATGTAAAGAGTGCATTTTTAAATGGGTATATTAATGAGGAGGTGTATGTAGAACAACCTCCTGGTTTCGAAAATCATCAATACCCTAATCATGTGTATAAACTAAACAAAGCACTTTATGGGTTAAAACAAGCACCTAGAGCATGGTATGAGAGACTTAGTAAATTCCTATTAGAACATGAATTCTCTAGGGGAAATGTAGACACAACATTATTTCTGAAAAGACAAAATAAGGATATGTTGTTAGTACAGATTTATGTTGATGATATCATTTTCGGTGCCACTAACAATCGCCTCTGCGAAGAATTTGCTGATTTGATGCAGAGTGAGTTTGAAATGAGCATGATGGGAGAACTGAACTACTTCCTCGGGCTTCAAATCAAACAATCTGAAGAAGGCATCTTCATCAATCAAGTAAAATATATCAAGGAGATGCTCAAGAAGTTTGATATGGAGGGAAACAAATCAATCAGCACCCCCATGAGCTCATCATGTAAGTTAGACCAAGATGAATCAGGTAAATCCGTCGATCAAAAACTTTATAGAGGTATGATAGGTTCTTTACTGTATCTTACTGCAAGTAGACCTGATATTATGTTTAGTGTGTGCATGTGTGCTAGATATCAGGCTAATCCTAAAGAATCACACCTAGCTGCAGTTAAAAGAATCTTTAAATACTTAATAGGAACTAAGAACATAGGACTGTGGTACTCTAAAGAATCTAGCCTAAACTTAATAGGGTACACAGATTCAGACTTCGCTGGATGTAAACTTGATAGAAAAAGTACCAGCGGGTCTTGTCAATTTCTAGGAGAAAACCTAATCTCATGGTTTAGCAAGAAACAAAACTCGGTTGCATTATCCACTGCAGAAGCTGAATATGTTGCAGCCGGGAGTTGTTGTGCTCAAATCTTATGGATTAAACAACAATTAGAAGATTATGGCATTAAACAAGATGAAATCCCCATTAATTGTGATAACACAAGTGCCATAAATCTAACTAAAAATCCAATTCAACACTCAAGAACTAAACACATTGAGATAAGACATCACTTCATAAGAGATCATGTATTGAATGGTGATGTGTCACTCCACTTTGTGTGTACTGATAATCAATTAGCAGATATTTTCACAAAACCCCTAAGTGAAGAGAGATTTAGTGTGCTTAGAAGGGGATTAGGAGTGATTGATCCATCCTAGTGGGAGTTACCACTAGATTAATTGATTTTGATGATGAGAATGAGGTTAAAAGAGAGTTTCTATTCAATGATCATCATATCAGTCCTTAATTAGGTGATTTTCCCTCATTTGGCGCGATTATAGCAAGAGTTTTAAGTGCGTGCCAAGGTTAGAGACGACTCGAGTAAGTTTCAGAGCCGGCTCCTAAGGGGGAGTCGACTCGCGCATTTGCGGGAGTCGACTCGCAAAGCTGGCAGCAAAAGGGGAGTCGACTCGCGCATATTCTGGAGTCGACTCGAGGTCGAGTCGACTCGCGACTCAGGGGAGTCGACTCGCAGTCGGGATCCGACTTTTTAACCCTAGGTTTGTCGTTTCGCAAACACTTTTCCTCAAGCCGCCACTGTTCACAAAGCCCTAGAGCCGACTCCTAGGTCATCCCCGATCGTCTCCAAGCCTTTTTCCCGTCGATTCTTCGCCGGACATTGAGTTTCCATCCGTTCCTAGGTCATTTCCGGTCCGTCCCGAGCTTCCTCTGTCCGTCCTTCATCGTCCTCAAGGTATTTTTATTCCCGTTTAGGTCAAGATGCCTCGTAAGGCCGTCGTTAGGAAGAGGTCCCGTCCCGCGGCCGTTCCCGAGCGGCGCTCCAAGGCGCGGCATGATCCCGCGAGGCAACCACCTCCGGATCGTTCCCCGCCTAGGGAGGTTCATGTTAGGCCATTGGCCGGGAAGGCCGTCTCCACCGGGAGGTATGTCGATTTTGACTTCCTCTCCCGGGAAGGGTTCACCATAGGCGATAGGCTTAGAGCCCAGGGTCTAGAGTACTTCCTCACCTTGGACCTTCCCACCTATCCTGGCCTAGTTCAAGAGTTCTATAGTACCGTCCATCGGGGAGATGGAGGTATTGAGGGCACGGTATTAGGTGTCCCATTACGTGTCACGGAGGATCTCGTTGCCCATATCCTCCACCTCCCACTGGTAGGGGTAGCTCCTGCACATCCTGAGGATAGATTTGAGGCCCTTACGATCGTCTTAGGGCAGCCACCTCAGTCCCCCCTAGATGAGGTATCTGCTAGCTCACTTCCTATTGAAGTGAGAATCCTCTTGAGCATTCTATCCAGGTCCATCTTCCCTAAGACAGGAAGATTTGATTTTGTGAATGAGAGGGACCTAGCTATTATGTCTTACATTCTTCAGGACACCCCGGTCAACTTCCCCAAGCTGATTTATAGGTATATGTGTGAGCCTTTAGATAGACCTAGGCTCTCCCTCCCATACGGGATGATATTCACTCTCCTGTTTAGGCAGTACGAAATTTCCATTCCTGAGAGGGAACCCTCTCGTGCCTTGCGATGGACTGATCGCTTGGGTACGGGGACCATGCACAGGATGGAATTTCGGAAGAAAGACGGGATCTGGGTTAGGAAGTCCACTCTCACTGCTCAGACCACCAGACCATCACCCAGTCCTGAGCCAGACTCTGATTACCCAGACTCTCCACATCATCCAGACCTTCCATCCACTCCTCCTGCTCCTACCACCTCTGCCGGACCTTCCTCCTCAGCTCCACCATCTATGGAGGTCCGTATTGATCCAGAGCAGCTCCGAGAGCTGCGGCAGGAGATCGTCCGAGATTTGAGGGACGAGCTGCTCCGGGAGCTCCGAGGTTCCGTGCCAGCTGCCACTCCTGCACCCACTCCTGCACCCACTCCATCCTCCGCATTGGTGCCATCCTTGACAGCCGTGACAGACATGACGGCTAAAGTGCGGGAAGAGATATATAATATCAGGGATTTGATGCAGGCCCAGTTCCGCAACATGAGGGAGATCAAGAGCACCACTCGACAGTTTCGAGAGGAGATAGGCCGTGACATGCACACCACTACCGAGGGGGCCGAGCGCTTGTCGAATGTGATTGTCGGCAAGCTGGACGCACTTCAGACCTCAGTGACTGGGCTTCAGACGTCGGTGACTGAGCTCTCCACTATGCACAGCAGAGCCACCTCGTCTATCATCACACAGCTTAGCCATGTCACAGAGGCAGTCGCCCTCCTCATGGAGCGGAGCAGATTGGGAGGAGGAGCCACATCCTCCAGAGGAGGAGACGCATCCTCGAGAGGAGGAGCTACATCCTCGAGAGGAGGAGCTACATCCTCGAGAGGGGGAGCTACATCCTCGAGGAGGACATAGATGATTTTGAGTTGTGTTTTATCTTCTTTTGTATTGTTTTTGCCTTACTTATAGTATGCTCAAATGTATTCACCTTCATATCAATACAATGAGTAGACATCTTATCTTTATTTCTGTGCCAATTGACTGTGCCATTTGATGTTTGATTGTGCCATTTGTGCCATTGATTGTGTGTGTGATTACCTCCTTTTTGATATGATGACAAAAAGGGGGAGAAATATGTATAAAATATGTAATAAGGGGAGAAATATGGTTAAAATATGTAAAAGAACTCTTAAAAACACACACAAATTTGTTCTAAGTGGATTCGGTACCTCGAGGCTCATTATCTCTCTTTTGGGGCTCCTAATGGAGTAATCTCCAGAATCTATTCAAGGGATATTCGGAGATTAGCTTAATCGTACTCAAGAACAAATTGACAGATTTTCCCTCTAAAAACAAAAAATTCAGTTCAAAAATTTCAAAGCATTAAAAGGAAATTCAGAAAACTAAAACTAGTTGAATGCATATGTTGAGGGGGAGAATCTGAATTTTAATCAAGATAAATCATTGATAACATATAAGCCAAACAATTGATTGCATAATATGGAGGCTTATATAATTCCAAATGAAAGGGGGAGCTTTAACTCCGAAATTTAAATGTTTCACACCTTTCAAACTTGGATAAATTAAATTTTCAGACATTTGAATTCACTTGTGAATTTTATTTCATTATTTATTGAGCAATTCATTTTACGTATACTCAAAGTTTTGTCATCATCAAAAAGGGGGAGATTGTGGAGTGATTGATTAAAACCCCGTTTGATTTTGATGAGCTCAAAGCATTTGAGTATATCGTGTGATTACTAATGAATTCAATTGAGTGTTTCAGTGAAAATCCTGCTCAAGTGTTTCTAGACATGGTTTACAGTATTTTGGATAAGTTAAGAAGTCTGCTGAACCAATGTCTGAGACTCGAGTCGACTCCCGAGTTTCACGAGTCGACTCCAAGCGTATCAAGGTCACTGGCACGAGCTCGAGTCGACTCCTAATCAGTATGAGTCGACTCCGACTGAAAACAGACAGAAGGATAGAAGAGCAGTCTTTCAGATCTGAGATTCGAGTCGACTCCAGTGGAACGCGAGTCGACTCCCAGCGGTGCACAAAGAAAAAGTCAGAGAGTGTTTTATGGACTCTGAGATTCGAGTCGACTCCAGTGGAACGCGAGTCGACTCCCAGCGGTACACAAAGAAAGAGTCAGAGAGTATTTTATGGACTCTGAGATTCGAGTCGACTCCAGTGGAACGCGAGTCGACTCCCACCGGTGCACAAAGAAAAAGTCAGAGAGTGTTTTATGGACTCTGAGATTCGAGTCGACTCCCGCATTACGCGAGTCGACTCCAAGATTGTGCGACCATCAACAGAGAAAACCATGTTACTGCCACTGAGATTCGAGTCGACTCCCAGACAGCTCGAGTCGACACCAAGACAAGCTTCACGTCAAAAGGCAGAAGACCAACTTTCGGAAACTGAGAGCCGAGTCGACTCCAAGGAAGTTCGAGTCGACTCCAAGACTGGATGAGCCAAAAGACAGAGAATCGGGAGTTCGGGCTCTGAGATTCGAGTCGACTCCCAGGACAGTCGAGTCGACTCGAGAGGGCAAAATTCAAATTTGTATCCACGGTCTACAGAGGAAAAGCCGACTCCAAAATTGCCAGGTCAGCGCCAGAAGTTGGCGAGTCGACTCCGGGCCAAGACGAGTCGACTCCCAGTCGTGACGGCAACTTTAATTCAAACTTGGAACAGTTGCCGAGTCGACTCCTGAAAAGCTTGAGTCGACTCCCGCTACAGCCGAGTCGACTCCTGATCGCGCGAGTCGACTCCAACCCACCAACGGTCACATTGTCAGGCTGCGCAGAGTGTGCAGAACGGCCAGAAAAAGTGGAGTAACGGCTAGTTTCCGTGGGGGTTGGCTTAAATAGCCACAGAAGACTGTAGCAAAATAGAGAACATACATTCCACTCCAAGCATTCAAGTCTTCAAGCTTTGCAAGTGCTCTTCAACGAGAAAAAGGGGAGATCAGCATTTACTGCGCCACCAACTTCTCCCCAGCATTCAAAGCTTCCTCCTCCTACATTCAAGTCGATCACTCATCCAAGAGGAGACCAGAGTCAAGAAGCCATTCCTCTACTTAAGCTTAAAAGCGTTTGAGGGCTTCTAAACTCATCCTTGAATATATTGTTTCATACCTGCTTTTGAGAAGCTTATTTTCTGTTTTCTTTCTACTACGTGTATTTACTTGGTTCAATCGGGGGATTGAATCAAGGGGATAAAGGTTAGTTGGTGAGCCAGTTTTAAAACCAACGTGTGAAAGGGTTTGATTGTGAGCCCGGGAAAACAATCGGGGTTGGTTCTAGTCGGTGAGCCTGGGAAAACCGACCGAGTTCGTTGTTAGCTCGTAAAACAACAAGTTTGGTTGTGAGCTTGCAAAACAACCGGCTGTAATCCAAGGGGGTTATAGTGTATTCCCAAGAGAAACTTGGGGAGTGGACGTAGGAGCAAGGGATAGCTCCGAACCACTATAAAACTTGTGTTTGTGATTGATTGTCTCTTCCTCTTCTCATTTCATATTGCTCACAGCACATAGTAATTAATTAAATAACTTGGCATAGTTTTTAATTAATCATCCATAACGTTTTAAATTATCCAAATTGTTTTAAAACCCAATTCACCCCCCCCTCTTGGGTTGTCTATCTGGGCAACACATATCTTTTTGCATAACTGCTAAGGAAATATGGAATATGCTTGAAGTTAAATATGAATGCACTAACGTTTCTAGTGAATTTGAAACTAGTTCCGAAGAAGAAGAGTATCAAACTGAAACTGAAAATCTATGCTTTGTAGCACATGAATATGAGGTATGTACTCGAACACAAAGTGATTTCTCATTCAAAAATCAAGTACATACTGAAGCTCAATCTGATTTTACATTTGATGAACTTCATGATGCTTTTTCTGATTTATACTTAGAATTCAAGAAGCTTAATTTAAAAAATAAGAAGTTTAGTTTAAAGAATAAAAAGCTAAATCTGAAAATGTCAGAAGAAAGAAATTCTACCGTTGAAATGAGACAAATTAAATTTTGAGAATGAACATTTAAGGTTAAATTCAGAAGAATTAATTCAGAAAAATCAGAATTTAATTAAAGAAAATCAAAACTTAAGTAAAAAGGTTAACCAACTGAAATCTTTTATTAATAAATTCACTGTAAGTTCAGAAAGATTAAAAACAATGTTTGAAAGCCAACATGCTGATTTTGATAAATCAAAACTTGATTGGACTTCCTTACTTAACAATAAACTCCTAAATAAAAAGGTAATTAATTCACCAAGCAAACCATCAAATAAGATAACTTGTTTCAAATATGAAAAGAATAGGCATAAAAACTTTACCTATTGTTTCAATACAAGCAAATCAAATGATAAAATTATTACACTTAAACAGATTTGGATTTCAAAAGGAACCATATGCACTAACTCCCAAAGACCCAAGCAAGCTTGGGTACCTAAAATGAAAAACTGAGATTATCTTGCAAATGTGTCAAAGCAGCCCTTGAAGCTCATGTGAAACTCTTAATTGGGTGCCATGGCACGTGACTTATAAATAAATTTTATTTCATCATTTGTGAATGTAATTTAAATTGTCATTTTATGTCTTGATATGCTTAACTTTATAAATTCAGTTAGGCTATTGAATATTTATTAAATGCCTTGTATGTATGACAAATCTTATCTACACGATCTTAGCATGAAATTTTCTAGTGCTTGCATGATGATAAGAAAACAATGAATGAATATGTATAACTTTCTCCTTCAAGTTTTCAAAATCTAAATTTTCTCTCTAGTATAAATGATTGATGCTGATTTCATGCCTTCATGTTAAAACTTCATTGAGCATAATCATTGTATCCATGATTAATATCTTTCTCTAAAATTATCTCAAATTCTACTGATTAATTGTAACATGTCATGCTTAACTTGATCATAAAAATCTTTTAAAGCATGAATATTAATTCTTTTAAACTATCACTCATAAGTCAAAATAAAATCCTAATTGCTCTAAAAGAAGATTGCTCAACTCCCTGAAACATGATTATTAGTGTTGAAAACTAAATCATAATCAAAATTTTTGATAGAAACAACTGTTTAAGATAATTTGATTAAAACTCAACTTGTATATCTTATTGATAATTATTTTAAGCAAATAGAATATAAGCTAAATTAATTCTGAAAATAAAAAAAATTTGATTTGACCTTGATGAATCCTTCTATTGCCTCACATGCTTGTCCTTGAACCATTTTACTTAATAAAGTTATCTCTTTAGTTCAAGTGACTTGTGCTTGTTTATATTTAGGCAATCTCTTGAGTAAAGTGACTCAAATTCAATTATTATCATGTCTCATGTTGAGTCATCTAGTTAAGAAATATGTTGTATGAATGTTTTTGTATCCTAGAGAACCTAATGAATTGCCTTCAAGAAAAGAAAAAGATTTAGCTAATGATACAGGACTTATGAGCAAGAAATTTCAACTTGAAGGACACCTCGATGAAAGATACAATAAACATCCCCTTGCAAACAAAAAAAAAAGAGAGATTTTCTTCAGCCAAGGATGTAAAGAATTTAAAAGATATTTGGCTTGAAGAATGTTAAATGCATTGGTAATCTAAACCCTTCTCTTGTGAGTTAGTTGAGCAAAATTAATAGTCTGAAATTATATGGTAGCATGATTAAACATTTAATTGCTAATCTTCTTGATATCATGCTTCATTCTCATGCTAATGATAATTGTTTCATGGTATGATTAAATTGAAGTTCACTTTTGCCTGTATAATGCATAACCATGAAATACACAAGTTTATGCCTCAAGTTTCTAATTCAAAATAACTTGTGATAAGCTATGAATCATTGGGCATAATGAAAATGCTGTTTGCATGATATATATTTATATGCAGCATATTAGATTAACCTTTATTCTGCTCTTTCATGTAACTACTTGAAAATGACAAAAAGAGAGAGAGATAAAGAAAAAGAAAATGAACATTGCTCAGAAGAAGTAAAAGCTAAGTAAATACTCCAATCTTAAGTAAAAGTAGCGCAAGCATAATATATTCAGCATATTTGTGAGACTTGTGTGAATATTCTTTTGGAAGGGACAAAATCTGTAATTAATTATATTTAAATAGGGAGAGTTTGGAGTGAATATCTTGTTGCTAAAGAGAACAGTTTAACATTTCTACATTGCTCATTATAGGGATGGTGCCAATGGGGAGGCTAGTGGTAGTACCCGGCACTATTTGACCCAACTATTCGGTGTAGGGTATATTAGGGACGGCACAAGAGGGAGGCTAGTGGTAGTACCTCGTGCCCCTTCCAACTCCACCGGATAGGGAGCAAATAGAGTATAGACCATAAGAAGGTAAAAATGAAAGTATATAAGAAGAATCAAGTCAAATTTTTAATCACTTGAAAACACACTTTAAGGATGAAATCAATGCAAGATTATATTTAAATAGGAGGAGTTTATTTGAAAAGAATTGATTTTGATCATTGACATGCTTGCTCTTAATATTTTAATGCATGACTTAACACATAATATATTTTGCATATGGCATGATGTCTTGAATTATGGGTTCTCAATATTTTGTAATGCTCCATGCTTGGACAATTTGATTGAATGTTTGAAATACTACATAAAATTTTTATTTGGTATTATTGAAAAGAAATTTCAGAATTGTCGTTCACAATCATCTTTAAAATCTGAAAGTTGAATAAATTTGTAAAAAGGAGAAGAGAAGGATATCTCTATTTAGGCAAAATGAATTGATTTTATTTTATCCTTCAACTTGCTTAACTTTGGTATATAATGTTCAAATTCATACCAAAACTCAACATAAATACAAATATTCTGAATATGCTCTTATATGTTTGAAATATGTGTTTTCAATCGTAATTATTTAAGATGAGCTACAATGTGAAGATACATATCTCAAATTACAACTTTGAAAGCCTCCTTAAGAATCTTTATGAAATTCAGAATCTGATTTTGTATAAAAGCTTAAACTCAATATGAATTTCTAGATAAAACTACAGCTTAAGAAAAATAGAATAATTCTGATGCCTTGATTGCTTGCCCCGATACGCATCTGAAACATATCATTTCTTATCTTCAAAGTGTACTAATATTGGTCTGAATGATGTGTCTTTCGATGATCTTGATTGCAAACAAATATTTTTAAATATGTGATTTTATTTTGATATTGAAAAGATTTATTGTGCTTCATATATACATTGCTGAAAAACTTTGATTAAGAAATTGAGTTCTATAAATATATATACTTCAATGATCATCTATATGTTTTTTTTTCCTCTCCTACATTATTAAAGACTTCTATCAAAATATATATGTATATATATATTATTAAAAGAGTGAATGATCTTAAGTTTAGAAATATTTCAGCTCACTCAAATGATTCTTAAAAGAAAAAAAATGTAAATGCTTTTGAAAGAATTTGAGCTTCAAATGAATTATTTTCTGATTAATATTTCAGTACATTTTTTCAAAGATTAAGAGGAAGCATAACTTGTTCTTAAAAGATTAAAAAGAGTGATTGCTATAAATTTTGAATAATTCTAGATCACTCTACATTCTTGATATCATAAAGTTTCAGTTTTATTCACGTTTATCATTAAAATCTGAAATTCAACAAAAGATAAGAATAATTAAAGAAGAATGCATCTTTTAAGGGGGAGCTTTAGATATTCAGTATCTTATCCTAAAGTTACTTTAATTTGATGCATACCTTGAATTTTATGGATTGATTTTGATGAACCTCCTTATATTGCAAGACTTGCTTTAATTATATAATAAGTTTATACCTTGAGATGAGTTTTATAAAAGTTGTCTTATCTCAAACCTTGAGTCTTATGAAAATAAAATATATTTTCGAGATTGACAATTTTATTGAACAAATTCTAAAACTCTCAAATGGAATGATTAATTAAGGGGGAGAAAGAAAATTTCAGAGGGAGAGATCATATAGAACTTAATCATGTAAATTCACAACTAAAGATGAGAGAAAGAATACTAAATGTAAAGTGGTATTAAACTTTGTGCTTCATTGAATATCTTTTGAAAGTTGGATTTTCATCTGTACTTAATTGGTAAATCACTTGTTTTGAAAACTAAGTGAAAAGGATTCCATTTGTCTTAGTATTGGAAATTTACTTTGGAATCTACTAATGAGCTCTTATTGGCTTGCACTTTAGTGTTTCAATCATGAGCCAATTCATTTTAATTGATTTTGATGATATGATCTTTAAAGGAGTAAAAGAAAGTCTTTAAGAGAGCTTTCAAAGAACTTTCAAAGCCCTGAATTTTATGTATCCTACATTGCATAAATTCATATTTTGGTATCTATGCTCCAATACTTTTATATCATGAAAGAACTTTGAAGTCATTGAGAATTAAGGATTCAACATAATCTTATGTTTTTCGAGTATATAAGTTTTGATCTTTATCTGCTCTTATACTATACTCTAAAAATTAATTAGATTGCTCTCATGTTGCTATATACTTAATATATTAAAAAAAAAGGGTATTGAAGTTTCATTCGTGCCTTCTTTGAATATTATTCTTGATACTCCTTGAAATAACTTGAAAAAGATTCCATCTACACTTGATTTCAAAACTATCTTTGGAATCTACATTTAGAGATCACTTCTGGCTTATATCCTAAATATCTCATTCCTAAAGCCAAACACATAGAAATAAGATATGATTTTATTAGGGATCATGTGCAAAATGGAAACATATGTATTGAGCATATATGCACTGAAAAACAATTAGCCGACATATTCACAAAACCCTTGAGTGAAGATAGATTCTGCACGCTAAGGAGAGAATTAGGTATATGTGATCCTTTTTATTGAAGAAATATAAAAGGGAGCAAGTAGTCTCATGATACATTCCTCCAATTTCTAAAAATCCATGAAACATGAGTCAAACTTGTTATCTATAGATTCCTTACTCATGTATCATTGTCCCAGAAAGAATTTATAAGGATTGGAAGCAAGAAAAATTTTTAGAAGCAAAAAGGAAGAGAAAAGAAAAATTCTGCACTTGGGTCAACCCAACCCAGAATAGGGTCGACCCAACATTGAGTCGACCCAAGAAGTTTCTTGAGTCGACCTAACGTCGGGATCCCACTGTTAAAAGGGGGACCCGTGAGCTATCTAGGGCACTGTTTACCCTTTGTCCTCTTCCGAAAACCTTATTTTCCACTCTCAAATCTTCTCCAATCATCTCCAAACAGTAGATTACTTCAAGATCTTGGAGAAATGGGACCCGAGAGAGCCGTAGCCAAGCGATCCGGGAGAGTTTCATGATCTTGTTTAGAGCCTAGAATATGTATCTAGTTCTCATATGTATCTTGCTTTCTCTCATGTATCTTTAAATCTTGATTAAGGAACATTGTATCTGTTTTTGTTTTTAATGTATGAAAATGTTCCTATTTTGATCAATGAAGATTGAAGTTTATGGTATATTGCATCTTCCCCATATATATATTTTTTTGATGATAACAAAAAGGGGGAGAAGAAAAGAAAGAGTATATCAATTTAAGAAAAGAAAGAGTATTTTATTTGAGAAGTAAAGAAAGAGTATTAATTTTGGGAGAAGTAAAGATATGGAGAAGTAAAGATAGTGTTTAGAGTATGTAAAGAAAGTGAATAAAGAAAGAGTATTAATTTTGGGAGAAAAAGTGAATAAAGAAGTTATGTAAAGAAAAGAGAAATGAATGGGCAAACAAATTGAAAATCATATAAGAAAGTTTATACATCTAAGGGGGAGCAATTTGTAACAATGAAATTGATCAAATCAAAAATTTATATCACAATTCAGAATTTGTCACATATAAATTCAGAATTTGGCACGCACCTCTCGCACCCCGATACATAGCCTCAAACTCATTTTTTGAAGTTTCATCGCTAATGAATTATAAATGAAAGGGGGAGCAATTCAAAGAGTCAAATTGGCAACATTTAAATGATATAGGGGGAGATTTCACAAGTATATATGAAAAGCTGAAATTCAGCAGTTTAATCCCTTTTATAAACTGATTTTAAAGACAAGTATCAATAGGCTTATACTCTTTATTTTGTAATCATCAAAAAGGGGGAGATTGAGGATGATAGTGTTATTTTGATGATTAACAAGCAATTATCTAGAGCATGCTATAAGTTAAATTGATACTTCATTTATAAGTTCATTACTCTCAGTATATTTGTTTAATTGAAAATGGATAAATGGCCTTGTTCATTGGGATGAATCTAACCTTGAGAATGCAGCAAAGTGTGGTTTGAGTCGACCCACAGGTTGATTGGGTCGACCCCGATACATCAAGAAGTCATCTGGCACACTCCTGCAAAAATGGCACAAATGAACAGTGAGTTGGATCGACCCAAGGTAAGCATGAGTCGACCCAACCTCCAAAGAACCTCAAAACACAACAGAAGAATGCTCTTTGGATTTACTGAGAGGGTCGACCCACACAGTGGTTGAGTCGACCCAAGCTTGAGTCGACCCAAACCCTGAGAGGGTCGACCCAAAGGCAAGACAGAAAGACAGACAGAAAATAGTTCTCTGGAATTACTGAGAGGGTCGACCCAAGAAGAAGTTGAGTCGACCCAAGTGAACTTTGAGTCGACCCAAAGAATGGTTGGGTCGACCCATGGGAAGGAAGGCTGAAATTGAGGTTTCTGTGGTTTCTGAGAGGGTCGACCCAAGGAATGTTTGAGTCGACCCAAGGCAAAGTTGGGTCGACCCAAGGACAGGTTGAGCCGACCCAAACACGGGCTGAATAGTAACGGCTAGTTCTGCAGATGTACTTTTTGTCCTTCCCAAGGTGAGTAACGGCTAGTTTTTCAAATCTGACCATTGGGGCTTGTCCAAGGAAGGTTGGAAACTATTTAAAGGGGCACTATTCATCAGAGAGTAGAACTTTTGAGTGGGATATCAAAGAATACACAAGAAAACAAAAGAGCCCTAATCTCCTTCATCAAGAGCTTCATTCAAGAATCAAGGAAAGGGATTGAGCAGATTCAAAGAGGCATCAAGAGCTCCATCCTCCCTTGAAGAGTGAAGCATCCTTGACAAAGAAGAGCAAAGCGACTTTCTAACTCTTCTTTGTAGTTCATATTGTTTTATATGCTCATTTAGGAGTTTGAATTTTTTCTTTTTTATTTGTTAAACACTTTGTAAAGGTTTTTGGTGAACCCGGAAAACCAAGTGTATAGGTTCGTTGGTGAGCCCGCAAAACCAACAAAGGTTTTTGGTGAACCCGGAAAACCAAGTGTCTAGGTTCGTTGGTGAGCCCGCAAAACCAACAAAGGTTTTTGGTGAACCCGGAAAACCAAGTGTATAGGTTCGTTGGTGAGCCCGCAAAACCAACAAAGGTTTTTGGTGAACCCGGAAAACCAAGTGTATAGGTTCGTTGGTGAGCCCGCAAAACCAACAAAGGTTTTTGGATTGTGACCCCGGAAAACAATCCAACTGTAATCCGCGGGATTATAGTGAATTCCCAAGGGGACGCTTGGGGAGTGGACGTAGGTGCTAAGGAGAGCACCGAACCACTATATATTATTGTGTTTGTGTTGTGCTTGTGTTTACGTTTATTCTTGCATCATCTTCTATCTTTGCACTAGTTTAAATCATTCAAAAAGTTTAAGGAAGCATCCACCGCACTTAATTAAGAAAACGTTTAAAGCACCACAATTTAGAAGAAACCAATTCACCCCCCCCCCCTCTTGGCTTGTCACCTTGGGCAACACGGTTGTTTAGAACTCTTTCAATTCACCGTACCACCATTGTACAAGAACACATATCCAGATGTTGACTTCCTATCATCGACATCAGTCATGAAGTCTGAATCTGTGTACCCTTCTACCTTTAACTCTGATGATCCTCCAAAGACCAAAAATAAATCTTTAGTTCTTCTCAAGTACTTAAGAATATTCTTCACAGCTGTCCAGTGTTCTTCACCTGGATTCGACTGATATCTGCTTGTGACACTCACAGCAAGGGCTATATCAGGTCGTGTACATAGCATGGCATACATGAGGCTCCCTATTGCTGATGCATAGGGGATCTTGCTCATGCGTTGAATCTCTTCAGATGTGTTGGGGCACATCTTCTTTGAGAGATGAATTCCATGCCTTAGGGGTAAGAGACCCCTTTTGGAGTTTTCCATGCTGAACCTTTTCAGCACTTCCTCTATGTACATCTTCTGTGATAGGCCAAGCATCCTTTTAGATCTATCTCTATAGACCTTTATTCCCAAAATATAGGATGCTTCCCCAAGGTCTTTCATCGAGAACTCTTTTGACAACCAGACCTTGACCGAGGTTAGCATGGAAATATCATTCCCTATCAGGAGGATGTCGTCCACGTACAGTACGAGAAATACGACAGTACTCCCACTAACCTTTTTGTAAACACACGGTTTCTCTTCGTTTTTGATGAAATCAAACGTTTTGATTGCGTCATTGAATCGAGTGTTCCAACTCCGAGATGCTTGCTTTAGTCCATAGATGGACCTTTGCATTTTGCAGACCTTGTGATCTCCATCACTGGAAGTGAAACCCAAAGGCTGTTCCATATAGATATCTTCATCAAGATATACATTCAGGAAAGTAGTTTTCACATCCATCTGCCAGATTTCATAATCTTGAAATGCTGCAATAGCAAGCAATGTTCGGATGGATTTTAGCATGGCTACAGGTGAAAAGGTCTCCTGATAGTCAATGCCTTCGCGTTGACTATACCCTTTCGCCACTAGCCTTGCTTTATAGGTCTCTACCTTTCCATCCGAACCTATCTTCCTTTTGTAGATCCATTTGCATCCAATAGGTACAATACCTTTTGGTGGATCTACTAGGGTCCAGACTTGGTTGGAATGCATGGAGTCTAACTCTGATTTCATAGCTTCCAACCATTTTTCGGAATCGATGTCTGATATCGCCTCGTTGTAGGTTTTGGGTGTATGTGATCTCTATCTCCCACTAGGAACATTTCCTCGGTATCCTCTTCTAGTATACCTAAGTATCTATCGGAAGGATGGGAGACCCTACTAGATCTACGAGGTGGAGGAGGGACATCGTGTACTGGCTCTGTATGAATGGGTTCGATAGGATCTATGACTCGTTGCTTTTCAGAGACTTTTTCTTCAAGCTCAATTTTTCTCCCACTGCCTTTATCAAGGATAAACTGGTTTTCCAAGAAGATGGCGTGTCGGCTCACAAACACATTGTGATCCTCTGAGACGTAAAAATTGTATCCTAATGACTCTTTAGGATATCCTATAAAACGAGCACTTATGGTCCTAGCCTCTAGCTTGTCCGCCTGTAGTCTTTTGACGTGGGCCGGACATCCCCAAATCTTGAGATGACCAAGACTTAGTTTCTTACTATGCCATATCTCATACAGTGTGGTAGGAACGGATTTAGAGGGAACTCTATTCAGTAGATATACTGCGGTAAGTAAGGCATCTCCCCAAAGAAACATTGGTAGATCAGTGAAGCTTATCATGGATCGGACCATATTCAATAGAGTCTGATTTCTCCTCTCTGACACCCCGTTGAGTTGAGGTATACCCGGAGGAGTCCATTGTGAGACTATGCCATTGTCTTTGAGATAGTTCTGGAATTCTCCACTAAGGTATTATCCTCCTCGATCTGATCGAAGAGCCTTTAAAGGTTTTCCAGTTTGTTTTTCTACTTAATTTCTGAACTCTTTGAACTTTTCAAAAGATTCAGATTTATCTCTCATAAGATACACATACCCATACCGTGAATAATCATCGGTAAAGATAATGAAGTATTTCCCCTGGCTAGCACATCGAATGGGCCACATACATCTGTATGTACTAGGGTAAATATTTCAGTGGTCCTCTCCCCATGTCCTACAAAGGATAATCTAGCCATTTTTTCTTGAAGACAGGACTCGCAAACTGGATATGACTCGGAAGTCAATGAGCCGAGAAGCCCATCTTCATCCATTTTGTTCATTCTGTCCTCTCCAATATGGCCAAGCCTAAGGTGCCACAAATATTTTTGGTTTATCTCATCCCTAGATCTTTTGGATCCTTTGGCACTCACTTCTTGCTCAGACACATTTACAGATACATCCATATGCAAATGATAGAGACTGTCAATCATAAAACCACGTGCGACTATTTTATTTCTGAAATAAATAGAACAGCAGTCTTTGTCAAATGTAAAAACATGACCTTCCTATGCTAGACATGAAACAGAAATCAAATTTCTGCTAGCAGCAGGTACATAATAGCAGTCTCTAAGTAATAAACTAAAACCAGACGGTAGTCGCAGATGGTAGGTGCCCACAGCCACAGCAGCAACTTTTGCCCCGTTGCCAATCCGAAGGGTTACCGCACCTTCCGCCAGCCTTCTACTTTCCTTTAGTCCCTGCATGGTAGTGCACAAATGAGCACTAGAACCAGAATCTATAACCTAACTAGAAGTAGAAGAAATCGTTAGATTAGTTTCAATTATGAGCAAGTCTATACCTTCTGAAGGTGTGTCACCTTTCTTGTTCTTCAGGCTCTCGAGGTATGAAGGACAGTTTCTCTTCCAGTGGCCATCGACATTGCAGTGGAAACATTTTTCTTTGTCATTAGCCTTTTTTTTTGAACTTCCTTCTTTGGCTTCTTGTCTTTCTTCTGCTTCTTAGCAGGCTTCTTTTTCTTCCAAGTAGACTTTCTCTTGGAACCAGAAGTCAACTCAGCAGTAAGGACATTGTCCCTTGAACCTTTCAAGGCTCCCTCAGCAGTTACCAACATATTTATCAGTTCAGTCTTAGTGCATTCAATCTTATTTATGTGGTAGTTTACTATAAACTGACCAAATGAATCAGGAAGGGATTGAAGGATCAGATCTACTTGCAATTCCTTGTGCATGTTCATACCGAGCTTCTCAAGCTCCTCTAGGTCCTTGATCATAGTCAGACCGTGATCATGGACAGACTGCCTCTCGCGCATCTTTGCCTTGAAGAGCCTCTTGGACACTTCAAAACGAGCTATGCGACTCTGCTCACCACTTGCAGGTGTGCCAGTATGTCCCTAGCAGTCTTCATATTCTCATGCTGGCATTGGAGTTCATTGGACATGGATGCCATCATATAGCACTTGACTCTAATGTCATCATCCATCCACTTTTGATGCATCTCATGCTGAACATCAGTAGCACGTGTTGGTAGTGTGGGGATATCTGAATCGAGTATGTAGCCTATTTTCTCACAGTTCAAAACAATTTTGAGGTTTCTTAGCCAGTCCTTGTAATTGGTTCCAGTCAATCGGTTGGTCTCAAGAATACGGGTCAAAAGATTTGAAGCTGACATTATGATCTGCAGAGAGTAAAAATTCTAGTTAGACTTTTGTACTTGATCCTTAATCTGTTCTAAGGTTTTTTAGAACAAATGTACCTCCCACTATTTTCTCGAATCCCTTATACTCCCCTGGTAAGAAAACGGAAATCCTACACGACTAGGATTTCTAGTAGGTACTGCGGTCTCACCAATCTACATGGCACCTCACCTAACAGTTATTGGTGACACATAGATGGATGAGTGTACAACTCCTGTACAATGCTTCTCAAGCATGTTGCAGTGCAACTTGGTCTCTAAGCCATGAAGACCTCACCTAACAGTTATTGGTCTCATTTCTTAGTTAAGTCAGACCCACCGTATAACCGTAGAAATAAAGTCATCATTGGGTCCTCACCTAACAGTTATTGGTGCCCAACCCCACCTTTACCCTACAACATCTTATGTCTATAGAGAGATCCAGCCCCCCGATGAAACTTGTCCACTGTATCCAGCCGAGACAAATCAACATCAGAAAGACCTTAGCAGCTCTACTGCAGTGGAAGACCTATTGACTTAATATTGGTTAATCAGGTCTTAGTGTTTGCAACTTGAGCTCTTCATAAGAGGTAATCGAACAATTGGCCAGGTAAGCAGGTGGGAGGCTCCCCTTACTCAGAGAGTAAGGTCCTAATTAAGTAACCACCTTTCATGCTTTCCTAGACACCAATTAGATCAATTAATCTAATATGACTCGCTCATGTTGGTTCACTCTCGACTTGATTGAGAAGGTTTTAATTTAGGTCTCAATTGGGTTTGTTACATCACATGTAAACCTATCTACCCCGCTCTTATTCACATCACATACAAACGGCACATCACAGGCAGTTATAATCATAGCATCAAATAAAGCTAAACTTTAAATAGGTGATGATCATGGATTCTAATTAGGTCGTATTACAAGCACATGCACGTCAATCGATCAATTGGTCTTCAACTCTTGAATTGGTTCCAAGTCTCCTTGATTCGATCCTTGATCAACTCTTGATCCCATTGCCATCAACCGCTTAGATCGCCGTTCATCTCATGCCTTGTCTTCAACCTGATCGTTGACGTATATCACATCACAGAAATACAACCAGATATAAAATAAAAATAATAATAAATTACATCCCCTTTTAGGAGGCACGCAGGCCTCTCAAAACATCAAATAAGATGCATGCAAGCATCTGAAAAATTACATGACATTACAGATCACATCGCAGGTCATTACATTTGATACCAAAAGGGTTTGAATCCTATGATCATCACCACATGCAGCAATTATAATTTTCAGATCTGAAATCTAATTGATTATCTCATGACATAGGTTGCTGATCATGCTAATCATGATTCTAAACTTTGTAATCCCATTAACAATACAATTAGAATCATCTTTTTACCACATAAAAATCAGCATGCAAAAATCAGCACCCTAGAAAAAATCTGCATGCAGAAAATTTTCAGCATGCATAATCATTTAAATTTCAGATCTAATAAGCCTATTAATAATTAATCCTTACCTTAATCTATGATGCCTAGGCTCTGATACCACTGTTGGCAACCCGCCCATGCCGCAGAAAAATTTCAAAAATTTAGATGCAGCGGAAGAGGCATGCGCGGGATCAACCGTTCATCGCATGAACGTTGTTCAAAAACCATTCGTAGATAGATAAGGATTAAAACTTTTAAAACCTTTTGGAAGATCAGATCTTCACCTTGTGTGGATAGATGATCACCGCAAACTGATGATCGTGGCTTTGGATGAAGGTTCGCTTGAAGCCGTTCAAGTGCCCGGCCTCTACGGGTATCCACAGGAAGCAGGAACCGATCCAAGCTTTCTATCTCCCCGGGGTGCTAGCTCCCTTGCAGAGATAACTTTGATGGCTGATCTCCTCTCTTTCTTTCAACTCTTGAATGTGCTTGAGAGGAGGAAGAAGAAGGATGAAGAAAAGAAGAGGAACGAAGCCCCTGCAGCCCACTTCCTTTTTCTTGCGTTGGAAGAAGGAAGGGAAGAGGATGAGGCTGCCAACACCTTGGACTCTTTTTCCCTTGCTTGCGGCTGAAGACCAAGAGGAGGAAGGGGCCACGACACAAGGATGAGGAAAGGAGGAATTAGCTCTAGGGTTTGGCCTTTTGGTCCTTATAAAGTCATATGAAGCTCCTACCTTTTAGGAGCTTCATTATATTCCTTTTAAGAACCAAGAGGAGGGGCACATGCCCCTCTTCTTTTCTCTTGGATTTCGGCCAAGCCCTCTTCCTAACCCCTCATCACGCACGCCCCCACTTGATCTAATCAAGTGGGACGTGGGTCCTATCTCTAGGTGATTCAATCCTCTTCCAAAGAGGATTGGGTGCACTTGTTTCCATTCAAATCCTAATCCAATTAGGATTCGTTTGAATCATGACTTAATTAAACCATTCAATCCCAATCAAATTAGGAGTCATCATAATTCATTAGATTAATAATTAATTAGGACTTAAGAAGTCCTAATCCAATTAGGACTTATTTAATTTTAGTCCTAATCCAATTAGGACTCTAATTTAAATCCGAAGTCCTAATCTGATTAGGACTCTAGGAATCCTACTCCAAGTAGAAATCCAATTTTAATTCAAAACTCCTAATCTAATTAGGATTATTGGAATTCTACTCCAAGTAGGAGTCCCAGTCCTACTCCAATTACGATTTCCAGTCCTATTCCAATTAGAACTCTAGGAATCCTACTCGAAGTAGGATTTGTGTTTAAGTCCAATTAATTAATTCCATTGTTCCTTCTTCAACTGAATATCAATCGAATTGATTACTTGTGATTCCTAATCACGATTCAACCATCGGATCGGTCAATACTTCTAGTGTGTGTGACCCCATAGGTTCTATTCTGACTGGTAGTGAGATATATTGTGATCTCTATCATAATATCATTGAAAACTCCTTTCAATGGATTGGAACGATTCCAACTCTACTCATTAGGGTTTATCGATCATCGAGATAATCCCTATGAGTCCCACCATCCACCAATGACACCTAGCAGCATGTAGTGGCTACCCAGTAGAATAGAATGATGAACCTTTAGGTGCAGTTATCATGTGATACAGTCCTTCTATCGTGGATCCCTACAGGACGGAGGTCATGGATAACTCGTCAAACCCCTTCGTCTGTCATATGTCAAGATTTATTCGACTTAAGTTCGAGAGCGGAGAACTCTTTCTCCACTGTGCAATCTGCCCCGGCCGAGGTCTTACGAACTCAGTCTTATAAATCACATAGCATCTCTCCTTATCTATCAAGGTCGATAGATTCCTTATAGGTGCATACCCTACTCCTACAGTGAACCTACTGCAGCCAATCTACACTGCATGGACCCATATGGCTAGAGACCATGTATATGTGCAGTCAAACTACAATAACCTCACTGTGAGTAGCCGAAGCATCGCAGGTCAAAGGACCAGTCACACTACTGCAACATCAAGCAAGTCACTGACGAGTGGATAGACATCCAAGTGACTTCTTATCTTGGTCATGCTCAGTACCCTTGTTCTCTAACAAGCACCTGCACTATTACTTCAGTGTCTCCACACCGTGGACTCGAGTCTCGTCCATCCATAAGAAAAGTAATGTGTGCACTGATCTCATCGGATCGATCACCGTCCTCGTGATGATCCATCGATCAGAAGCGTTTAGAAATTAATCACTAATGATACATGGCTCAAATTCTCAACTCTTGAGAATATGCATCATCATCTTATTAATTTCTTGGACGATTCATAGACACAATAACAATATGAATGAAAAAGATGCCTTTCATTTATAAATAGTCAAGTACAAAATTATGTCCCTAGAATTAACAATGTGTCAGCCAGATTGGCTTCTAGGGCATACATCTAACATTTGCATGCGCCAACTAAAGGAGATTTTCTAAAGATAAATTTCAAATTTTGAATGAAATTTCGGAGGCCATTAAAAGGGGTCAAACATGGGCACCGAAAACACATCCATTGTAGCCTTCTTCCTCACCCGCCTCCTCCTCCTCTTCTTCTCCATTTTAGATAGGGTTTTCAGGATGAATATCTAGAAGATTCAATATCAGATCTGAGTCCTCTACTTCCCTTACAAACCTCATCTCTATTTGCTTCAAGACAATTGATCAGGAGTTGATAGAATCCCGGCGAGCAGATTTCAGCTTTCAAGTGTTCTGTAGCTGCTAGCATTGTTGCGGAAGAAGATCCTTCAGGACTTCGCGTGTACTTCTCGTAGAGGCCATTCGTGTGCGTGGCTGTGAAGTCAAGAATAAGATTCACAGCTTTCATCCATCATAAAAGGTATTAATCTAGCATTAATCATTTATTATGGTGTCAAGGTCTAGGTCCGATTCTTCGAGGTTTTACCCTCTTTTGGGGCTCCTCACGGAGATATCTCCTGAATCCATTCGATGGATATTCGGAGATTAATTGGAATAGAGTTCTTAAGTTTCAAATCTGATAGTTAATCATGCATAAAAGTTTTAGCATAATTGTTTAAACGATTCCGGCATAATCCTATGTGTTCTTAATGTGCTGATTTCTAGATTTGATCTTGTAAGCATGCATGAATTAAATTGTTTGATTCATTTTTCCGCTGTATTTTTGAAGCTTTAAAAGAACTACGTGTGGCTTGATTCTCCTTATGAAGGGGTACGTAGGCAACCCGATCAGGTTCAGCCATGGTTTTCAAAAAAAAACAAAAAATTCAGCATGCTAAACACCGAAGAACTTAGGAATAACTTTCAAGGAATAGGGCTTCAATCAATGCCCTAGGGTGCCGCCCACTTCTCCTTTTAAAGGCATGAAGGGCTCCTACAAGTTGGAGCCCTTGACTTATTTCCAAGAGGGGCGCCGGCCCCTCTTTTCTTGCTGCACCAAGGAGGGAAAAGGGGAGGGGCGCATGCCCCTCCCTCTTGGTTAGCCCTAATCCTCCTCTAAGGAGGATTGGGATGCCCTAATGTGGCTAAGCCCTAATCTAATTAGGCTTAGTCCAAGGGTAAACCAATTTTGGGTCAAAATCTAGGTAAGTCCTAATCCAATTAGAACTTAAATCAATTTTGACTCAATTGAACTCTTCAATCCTAATCCAATTAGGAGTCTTGTTAATTCATTAGATTAATAATTAATTAGAACTTAAGAAATCCTAATCCAATTAGGATTTATTCAATTTTAGTCCTAATCCAATTAGGACTCTAATTTGAATCCGAAGTCCTAATCCAATTAGGACTTCTAGGAATCCTATTCTAAGTAGGAATCCAAATTGAATTCAAAATCCTAATCTAATTAGGATTGTAGGAATCCTACTCCAAGTAGGAATCCCAGTCCTACTCCAAATAGGACTCCCAATCCTAATCCAATTAGGACTCCAGAAATCCTACTCCAAGTAGGTTTCGTGTTTAAGTCCAATTAATTAATTGCCATTGTTCCTTCTTCAATTTATTATCAATCGAATTGATTACTCGTGATTTATAATCACTTTTCAACCATCGGATCGGTCAATACTTCTAGTGTGTGTGACTCCATAGGTTCTATTCTGACTGGTAGTAAGATATATTGTGATTTCTATCACAATATCATTAAAAACTCCTTTCAATGAGTCGGAACGATTCCGACTCTACTCATTAGGGTTTATCGATCATCGAAATAATCCCTGTGAGTCTCACCATCTACCAGTGACACCTAGCAGCATGTAGTGGCTATCTAGTAGAATGGAATGATGAACCTCTAGGTGCAGTTATCGTGTGATACAGTCCTACTATCGTGGATCCCTACAGGACGGAGGTCATGGACAACTCGTCAAACCCCATCATCTATCATATGTCAAGATTTATTCGACTTAAGCTCGAGAGTGGAAAACTCTTTCTCCACTATACAATCTGCCCCGGCCGAGGTCTTACGAACTCAGTCTTATAAATCACATAGGATCTCTCCTTATCTATCAAGATCGATAGATTCCTTATAGGTGCATACCCTACTCCTACAGTGAACCTACTGCAGCCAATCTACACTGCATGGACCCGTATGTCTAGAGACCATGTATATGTGCAGTCAAACTACAATAACCTCACTGTGAGTAGCCGAAGCATCGCAGGTCAAAGGACCAGTCACACTACTGCAACATCAAGCAAGTCACTGACGAATGGATAGACATCCAAGTGACTTCTTGTTTTGGTCACGCTCAGTATCCTTGTTCTTAAAAAGCACCTACACTATTACTTCAATGTCGCCACACTGTGGACTCGAGTCTCGTCCATCCATAAGGAAAGCAATGTGTGCACTGATCGGATCGACCACCGTCCTCGTGATGATCCATTGATCAGGAGCTGATGCGATTGGATCCACTAGACCGCCTCGGACTTAATCATTTGGTTATTTTTGCTTTTGAGTCCTTGATGTTAATTTTATTTCAGCATAGCCTTGCTCGGGTTAGCCGACTTGGCCTTTATTAGAGTCGCTTTGGGTTTAGTTGTTTCTTGAATTCAATTAGATCGAGTCAAGTTAAGGGGTCAGGTAGCCACCTATAAATAGATGTGGTGAGCACCTATTTCAGTATGCAAAAATTAATTGAAAGGCTTTTGCCCTAGCTCTTCCCTTCTCTCTTCTCTTCTTGCGACGCCTTCCCCCTCTCCCTAGGCCGCCGTCCAAGGCCGCCGCCCCCTCCTTCATCCGGCTGCACCACCTCTGTCCCGAGAGGCCAGCCACCTCCTCCCTCTTCTTCCTCTCCTCCTTGATCCCTTCTAGCTTCTACAAACAACTCCATCCCGTTGGATTATCAGCCCGTCCTTCCCTGCGCAGTCATCAGTCGGAGGCTGATATCTTAAGATCCCGATGTCCTCTCTAGACCCACGACCTATCGCTGGAAAGCTAACGCGGAGATCTACAATATATCCAAAATTGAGATCGATCTGACGGACAAATCTTTAGAAATCGTGTCTGCAATCAGGTCGGAACTACCCTTCCAGAAATCAAGAAGAGTCAAGAATCTTGGGATACGGATCAAATTCTATCGGATCGCATCAGGAGCATTCAGAAATTAATCACCAATGATGCATGGCTCAAATTCTTAACTCTTAAAAATATGCATCATCATCTTATTAATTCTTGGACGATTCATAGACACATAAACAATATGAATAAAAAGATGCCTTTTATTTATTCAATAATAAATAGTCAAGTACAAAATTATGTCACTAGAATTAACAATGTGTCAGCCAGATTGGCTTCTAGGGCATACATCTAACAGCTTCTCCAAGAGAAGAGGAAGCTCGATGGCCACAGACCACTCTTCATCGCTAACATTACGACCGACTAATCCAGGTTGCGGACCTCTAGTGCCACCGCATTGAAGCGGCTGATGTATTCTTAGAGAGACTCTCTTTCTCTCCCTCTGCTTGATATCGAGCAGTGCGTCTGATTCGCAACTTCGTCTTCAACTAGAGACAAAGTGTGCCGCAAAGAGGCAGGCTAGTTGGGTGAATGAATGGACGGACCGGGCCAAAGCCCGAAGAACGAGAACCGAGCCACCTTGTAAAGAGTCGCGAGAAATGCCTTGCAAAGCACAGCATCAATGGCTTCATGCAGCATTATGAGAGCCTTGAAATTCTCCAAGTGATCCAGTGGATCCGAAGTGTCATCATACGACTCTACTTAGGTCATCTTGAGCCGAGACGAGATCAATTCCTCCATGATTTGCCCCGAAGAGGGGCTCCGAGGAGAAGCTCAGGTCATTATTTGTCCTCGGAGTCTGTTTTTCCGAGGGCCTGAATTTGTCAGCCCATCTTCTCGATTCTCATATCGAGGTCGGTATTCCGCTGGGGTGGGAGCTCCACGAGGCAAGAAGGCGATAGGCTTCGAACGAAGTCCTTGCCACAATGGAGGCTTGGAGTGCGCCGCTTCTCACTCCGGCTAGGATTGCTCCACAGAGTATGCTGGCTCTAGCAAGACGGCTCTAGATCTTGGTGCTGAGAGCGGTGACTGACCAGGTGAATATGGTGCACTAGTGACCGAGAGTGGTGGCTGGGTTGACCAGATTCCAGCTGGACAACTTCGATTGTGCCGTTGCCTGCTGCAGGCTCTAGACCTTCATAGCCAGTGTCTGCACTGCTGGTTACGCCCCGTTCGATGCGACGTTCACAGCGGAATTCGAACGGAATGTCGTTCATCGCATGAACGCGCCTCGGATCGTAGAATTCAAAAAATTTTCTGGATCCAAATCCAGAAGATCTTTGAATTCATTAGGGAGGAGAGATTAGGATCTGAGGAAGGTTGATTAAGATTCATAAAATTGAAACTAAAATCAGAAGAAATTAATTTGAAGATCTCATCTTCAAAAATTCTGCAGGTGAAGAACACCGCAGCCTGATGATCTATCTAGGTTCCTGTTTGAGCCACACAATTGTCCGGCCTCTATAGGTATCCACACGAGGATCTAATCATCTAAGATAGGGTCTTACTGGAGTGCTATCTCCTTGCAAAGACCTCTCATGACTATCATATAGATTAGAAGATAAAAATCTGCAATATACCTCCTTAAAAAAGAACCCTTTCTTCTTCAACCTTGCTCGCGATGGAGGAAGAGGAAGGAGGAACCTTGCACGTGGATCTTCCTTGCCTTACTACTGTGGAAGAAGAGGAGGATGAAGACCCCTTGCTGCCATGGAGAAGGGGGAAGAAAGAAGAGGAGGCGTGGAGAGAAAGAGGAGAGAATTTTTTCATAACTTCTCCCTTGCTACCCTTTTATAGATTGGGTTTAGGGCTCCTCCTAATCTTATTAGGAGTATGGGACTATAACTCACCCTTGGATTAATGCCAAGTGTCCAATCCTTGTGCTCATAGATGCATGACATGTGTCTATTTAATCAATTGATTAATTTCCTAATCACATTAGGATTCCTAATCTCATTAGGAGAATTAATTGATTTGGGAGCATGCATCCTACGACGCCATGTGGACTTTAAAGTCCGCATAGTGTGAACATGACTTAAGTCATATTCATCCTATGACGACATGTAGTCTTTAAAATCCGCACAAATCTTGGTTTAATCAAATTGACCCAATCATGAACCCAAATCAATCTGGGTCGAACCCAATTTGATTTGGCTCATTAAATCAGCCCAATTGCAATCCAATTGCAATCAATTCCACTTAATTCTTCTTCCATTAACTTACTAACACTTAGTGGGTTAATTCAATCACCAATCATATTGATGATTGATTTCTATTATGATTCCAAATCACAATTATGATAGTCTGACTAATTAAATCCTCTATGTGTGTAACCCCGTAAGTTCTATTCTGACTGGTAGTGAGAAATATTGAGATCTCCATCTCAATATCACTGAAACTCCTTTCAGTGGACTGAAACAATTTCAGTTCTACTCTTAGGGTTCACTGATCACCAAGTGAATGTCTTCGAGTCTCACAATCCACTAGTGACACCTAGCAGTATGTGGTGGCAACCCAGCAGAATGGAATATATGAACCTCTTGGTGCAGTTAGCGTATGATACAGTCCCTTTATCATCGATCCCGACATGACGGAGGTTATAGATATCTCGTCAAACCCCATCGTCTGTCATATGTTAAATTTATACGACTTCCAGTTCGAGATATGAAAAACTCTTCTTCCAAAATACCTGGTCAGGAATTTATCGAACTCAGTCTCATAAATCACATAGGATGACTTCTAATCTATCAAGGTCGATAGATCCCATCTAGATGCAACCCTATTCCAAAATGAACCTACTGCAGCCAATTCGCACTACAAGGACCCGAATGACTAGGGCCCAAGTTCACATGCTCGTCAAACTACAGCAACCTCACAGTGAATAGCTGAGGCATCGCAGGTCAAAGGATCAGTCATACAACTGCACCATAAGTAGTCACTGACGAGTGGATAGACATCCATGTGACTACTATCTTTGGTCACGCTCAGTACCTTGTTCTCTAACAAGTACTTGCATAATCACTCCAGTGTCTCTACACCGTGGACTTGAGACTCGTCCATCTGACTAAGTGATCTGTGCACTAATCTCAGCGGATCGATCACCGTCCCTCGTGATGGATCCATCGATCAGAAGCATTTAGAAATTAATCCCTAATGACACATGCCTCAAATTCTCAACTCATTGAAATTATGTGTCATCATCTATTAATTTCTTAGACGATTCATGGACACATACAAACATGAATGAAAAATAAATTGCCCAATCTTATTTATTAATAAGTGTCAAATTACAAATGTATGCCCCAGATTACAAATATACGTCAGCCACGTTGGCTTTTAGGGCATACTTCTAACAATCTCCCACTTGCACTAAAGCCAATCAGACATATATTTAAGTCCCATTTTTTCAAGATAATTTCTTCTGACTCAGCTGCTTAGTGAATGGGTCCGCCACGTTATCAGTGGAGTCTACTCTCTGCACCTCTACATATTTCTTTTCGAGGTAGTCGCGAATTAGATGAAATCGCCGCTCTATGTGCTTGGACTTCTGGTGAGACCTCGGCTCCTTAGCCAGTGCTATGGCGCCGTTGTTGTCGCAGAAAAGGGTTATGGCATCTGATGACATGACTCCTAGCTCTTCGACAAACTTCTTGTACCAGAACGCTTCCTTCACAGCATCCGATGCAGCAATGTACTCTGTTTCCATGGTAGAATCTGCAATAATCGGTTGCTTGGAACTCTTCCAATTTACCGATCCTCCATTGCATAAGAATACATATCCTGATGTAGACTTTCTATCATCAGGGTCAGTCATGAAGTCTGAATTAGTATATCCTTCTACCTTTAACTCTATGCCTCCCCCAAAGACCAAAAACATATTCTTTGTCCTTCTCAAGTACTTAAGGATATTTTTCACAGCTATCCAGTGCTCCTCGTCTGGATTCGACTGATATCTGCTCGTGACACTCACAGCATGTGCTATATCAGGTCGAGTACATAGCATGGCATAAATGAGGCTCCTTATTGCCGATGCATAAGGGATTCTACTCATGCGCTGAATCTCTTCAGATGTTTTGGGACACATCTTCTTGGAGAGATTTATCCCATGCCTTAGGGGTAACAATCCCCTTTTAGAGTTTTCCATGCTGAACCTCTTCAGCACTTCCTCTATGTACATTTTCTATGATAGGCCAAGCATCCTCTTAGATCTATCTCTATAGACCTTAATTCCCAAAATATAAGATGCTTCACCTAGGTCTTTCATGGAAAACTTCTTAGACAGCCATAACTTAACCGATGTGAGCATGGGAATATCATTCCCAATTAGGAGTATATCATCCACGTACAATACGAGGAATATTATAGCCCTCCCACTGATCTTTTTGTACACACATGGTTCCTCTTCGTTTTTGATGAAATCAAATGATTTGATCACATCATCGAAATGAGTGTTCCAACTCCGAGATGCTTGCTTTAGTCCATAAATGGATCTTTGCAGCTTGCAGACCTTGTGATCACCATCACTGGAAGTGAAATCCTGAGGCTGTTTCATATAGATATCTTCCTCAAGATATCCATTAAGGAATGCAGTTTTCACATCCATCTGCCATATCTCATAATCATGATAAGCTGCAATGGCAAGCAACGTTCGAATGGACTTCAGCATGGCTACCGGTGAAAAGGTATCCTGATAGTCAATGCCTTCGCGCTGACTATAACCTTTTGCCACCAACCTTGCCTTATAGATCTCTACCTTGCCATCCGAACCTATTTTTCTTTTGTAGATCCATTTACACCCAATAGGTACAATACCTTCAGGTGGATATATTAAGGTCCATACTTGGTTGGAATGCATGGAGTCTATTTCTGACTTTATCGCATCCATCCATTTTTCGGAGTCGATGTCTAACATCGCTTCATTGTAGGTCTTGGGATCATTACTATGATCTCTTTCTCCCATGAGGAACTCTTCCTCTATTTCCTCTGTAAGCATACCTAAGTATCTTTCAGGAGGATGGAAGATCCTACTGGATCTACGAAGTGGACGAGGTTCTTCATGTATTGGCTCAATGTGAATAGGTTCACTAGGCTCAATTGCTCGTTGCTCTTGAGAGACTTTCTCTTCGAGCTCAATTTTCCTCCCACTGCCTCTATCAAGGATAAACTGTTTTTCCAAGAAGATGACATGTCGGCTCACAAACACTTTGTAGTCTTCTGGGATGTAAAAATTATATCCTAATGACTCTTTAGGATATCCAATGAAACGAGCACCAATTGTCCTAGACTCTAACTTGTCCGCCTGTTGTCGCTTGACTTGGGCTGGACATCCCCAAATCTTGAGATAACCAAGACTTGGTTTCTTACCATGCCATATCTCATACGGTGTGGTAGGAACGGACTTAGAGGGAACTCTATTCAATATATAGATAGCTGTAAGTAGGGCATCTCCCCACACGAATAAGGGTAAGTCAGTGAAGCTCATCATGGACCTGACCATATCCAATAGGGTCCGATTCCTCCTTTCTGACACTCCGTTGAGTTGAGGTGTTCCAGGAGGTGTCCATTGTGAAACTATACCATTTTGTTTGAGATAATCGTGTTGCCCAGATAGACAACCCAAGAGGGGGGGTGAATTGGGTTTTAAAATAATTTTGCAATTAAAATGTTTGTGGATGACTAATTAATACTTTTGCAAGATGATTAATTAGTTGCTATGTGCTGTGAGTGAAATGAGAGTAAGAAAGAGAGACACAAGCAATCACAAACACAATGTTTTTATAGTGGTTCGGAGCTAACCCTTGCTCCTACGTCCACTCCCCAAGTCTCACTTGGAAATTCACTATAACCCCTCGGATTACAGCCGGTTGTTTTACAAGCTTACAACCCAACTTGTTGTTTTACGAGGTCACAACGAACTCGGTCGGTTTTCCCAGGCTCACCGACTAGAACCACCCGATTGTTTTTTCGGGATCACAATCAAACCCTTACACGTTGGTTTACCCTCGGCTCACCAACCAACCTCTACACCCTTGATTCAATTCTCCGATTGAATCAAGTGACAAGAAAACAGTTTATAAAGAATACAGGAATAGCTTCTTGAAAAGCAAATATAAACAATATAACTAAAGAAGAGTTAGAAGCCCTCAAACAGATTTTTAGATTTGAGGAAGGAGGCTTCTCGAACTCTACAATCTCCTCGTGAGTGGGAAGAAGATTTGCTATCAGATGAGGAGCCTTGAATGCGAAGAAGACGTTGGGAGTATGGACTTCAATGCACTTCTTCCTTCTTTCTCTTGTATTTACTCTAGAGAGGCTTTGGTAGGTGAAAATCACTTTAGCTTTGAATGGAGTCTCTCGTTTTTTTCTTGCTACAATCCTCTGTGGCTATTTAAGCCATTCCCCACGGAAACTAGCCGTTAGACACACTTTTCTAGCCGTTCTGCACATTCTGCACATCCTGAACAATGTGTCCGTTGGGATCGGAGTCGACTCGCGCGATCTGGAGTCGACTCATGCTTTTCTGGAGTCGGCTCGGCAACTGTTCCAGATTTGAATTAAAGTGATCTTCTCGACTGGGAGTCGACTCGACTTAACCCGGAGTCGACTCCCCAAAGTCTGGAGCTGACTTGGCATTTTTGGAGTCGGCTCATGCCAAGGAATCCATGGATGTATTCTTCAACTTGGCTCACTCGAGTCGACTCGTGAATTCTGGGAGTCGACTCGGTGCTCAGAGCCCGAACTCCCGATCTTCTGTCTTTTGGCTCGTCCAGTCTTGGAGTCGAATCGAACTGTTCCGGAGTCGACTCGGCTCTCAGTATCAAGAAAACAGTTCTCTGTCTTTTTGGAGTAGCGCTGCCTTGGAGTCGACTCGAACTTTCTTGGAGTCGACTCGCGTCTCAGAGACACAAATACTGTCTTCTGTCTTTTTGAGGTCGCGCTGTCTCGGAGTCGACTCGGCCTTTGCGGGAGTCGACTCGGCCCTCAGTGTCCGAAAGTTGCTCTCTGACTTTTGCCTTGTATTACACTGAGAGTCGACTCTTACTTTCTTTGGAGTCGACCTGCCAACCATCGGAGTCGACTCGCGTTCCTCAGGAATCGACTCGGCTCTCAGGGTCCGAAAACTGCCCTCTGACTTTTTGTCTGTAACTCCCTGGAGTCGACTCATACTACCCTGGAGTCGACTCGGCTAGCATCGGAGTCGACTCGCGCACTTCAGGAGTCGATTCGCTGACAGGTTCTGAGTTGGGTCTTTCTGTTTGTCTGTCTGTTCTGAGTCGGAGTCGACTCGTAATGTTTCGGAGTCGACTCAAGCTTGTGCCAATGCTTCTGATACGCTTGGAGTCGACTCGTACTTTCCAGGAGTCGACTCGAGTCTCAGACTTTGGTTCATATAGACTTCTTAACTTATCCAAATTGTCTTGAACCAAATCTAGAGACTCTTAACCATAAATTTATAAGATTTTCACTGAAATACTAGATTGAATTCATTAGTAAATATAAGATATACTCAAATGCTTTGAACTCATCAAAATCAAATAGGGTTACAATCAATCACTCCACAATCTTCCCCTTTTTGATGATGACAAAACATTGAGTATATGTAAAGTGACTTGCTCAACCAAAAAGGAAATTTACAGTAAAATTTCAAAATGAATTCAAGTGTCTAGTTATTTGATTTATCCAAAACTGAAAGGTGTGAAACAGTAAATTTTGAAGTTAAAGCTCCCCCTTTCATTTGGAATTATATAAGCCTTCATATCATGCAATCAATTGTTTGGCTTATATATATTTAATGATTTTGCTTTCTTAAAAATTCATATTCTCCCCCTCGACATATGCATTCAACTTTGTTTTGATTCTCTGAATTTTCTTTTAGTGCATTGAAACTTTTGAATTGAAATTTTTGGTTTTTAGAGGGAAAATTTGTCAATTTGTTCTTGAGTAGGATTCACTAATCTCCGAATATCCCTTGAATAGATTCTGGAGATTACTCCATTAGGAGCCCCAACAGAGAGATAATGAGCCTCGAGGTATCAAATCCACTAAGAACAAATTATTGTTTGTTTTAAGAGTTTTTTTTTTGATTTTCATTTTGATTCCTTTTACATATCTATTAAATATTTCTCCCCCTTTTTGTCATCATATCAAAAAGGAGGCAAGCAGAACACACAAGCAAGTAGAGATCAATGTGCACAATATTGAAGAAAAGCTGTCTACTCATTGTATTGATGTATATGTAAGTACATTTGTGAATACAATAAGTAAAGCAGTAAATACATGTCAAGGTAAACAAAATAAACTAGGGCTTCCTCGAGGAGGATGCGGTTCCCTTGGGCAGTCTGGACTGTTGTTCCATGAGTAGGGTAACCGCATTGGTGACGTGCTCTAACTGTCTGATAATGGCCGAGGTGGCCCTGCTGTGTGTCGTGGAGAGCTCGGTCACTGTCTCCTGGAGTGTGTCCAGCTTGGCGATGAGCACATTCGCCAAGCGCTCGGCCCCCTGACTAGTGGTGCCCATATCCTGTCGGATGCTATCTCGCAACTTTCGTGTGTTGCTTGTGATATCGCTCATGTTTGAGAATTGGGCTTGTACCAGGCTTCTGACATTGAAGATCTCCTCCCTCACATGAGCCGTCATCTCGGTCACGGCTGAGAATGAGGGAACTAATGCAGAAGATGGGGCACTGGCTGGACCTCGGAGCTCCCTCAGTAGGTCGTCCCGAAGATCCCTGACGATCTCCTGTCGCAACTCCCGGAGCTGCTCAGGTGATATCCGGACCTCTAATGGCTGAGTAGGTGGAGCAGTGGAGGGTCCGGCAGAGGTGGATGGTGCTGAGGTGGAGGGAAAGGTGGGAATGTCTGAATCAGAGTCAGGACTGGGGGAGTGTCTGGTAGTATGTGTGGAGGTAGATGGTTTCCTAACCCAGGTTTCCTCTACCTTATGAAAACCCATCCGGTGCATGGTCCTCTCGCCCATGCAATCTGTCCATCGCAGACCGCGAGAGGGTTCCCCCTCAGGAATGGGGATCCCAGACTCCCTAAAGATCAATGTGTACAGCATACCATAGGGAAGGGTGAGCCTAGGCCTATCTAGTGGCTCACATAGGTATCTGTAAATGAGTTTCGGGAAGTTGATTGGGGTGTCCTGGAGGATGTAGAACATAAGGGCTAGGTCCCTCTCAGAAACAAAATCGAAGCGGCCAGTCTTCGGGAAGAGGGTCCTAGAGATGATACTCAAGAGGAGCCGCATCTCAACTGACAGTGAGCTGGCGGACACCTCATCTAATGGGGACTGGGGTGGACACCCTAAAATGGCCGTAAGGGCCTCAGTCCTGTCCTCTGGATGTGTAGGAGATACCCCAACTTGGGGAAGATGGAGGATCTGAGCAATGATATCCTCCGAAATGAACAATGGGACACCGGCTACCGTTCCCTCTATCCCACCATGGCCCCTATGCACGGTACCGTAGAACTCCCTAACTAGCCCTGGGTATGTGGGGAGATCTAAGGAACAGAAGAACTCTAAACCCTGGGCCCTTAACCTCTCTCCTATTGTGAAGCCCTCCCGGGAGAGATAGTCAAAGTTGACGTATCTCCCGGTGGAGACCGCCTTCCCGGCGCACGGACGCGAGGGAGCGGGCCTCGGCGGGGAACGAGCCGGAGGTTGTGGCCTCACGAGATCGTTCCGAGCCTTGGACCGTCGCTCGGTGCCGGTCGCGGGTTGGGGCCTCTTCCGGCTTGGGACAACGGCTTTACGAGGCATGGTCGACCTAGAATGGGGTAAAATGCTAATGGACGGAGGAAGGTCGACGGAAAAAGTCCTAAGGACGGTCGGAGACGATCTAGGAGACGGCTCTAGGGTTTTTGAACAGTGGCGGCGGTGAATAGAAGTGTTGATTAAACGCTTGGATTAGGGTTAAAAACCCGGATCCCGACCTCGAGTCGACTCCACTAAGTTGCAAGTCGACTCGACCTCGAGTCGACTCCAAAATATGCGCGAGTCGACTCCCGTTATGCTTTCATTGGCCTTGAGTCGACTCCCGTCATGCTTTCATTGGCCTTGAGTCGACTCCCGTCAATGTGCGAGTCGACTCCCTTATGCTTCATCTTCCTCGAGTCGACTCCCGTCTGTGTGCGAGTCGACTCCTCCTTATGAGCCGACTCTGAAACTTACTCGAGTCGACTCGAACTCTGGCACGCACCTAAAAATCATGCTATTTTCGTACCAAACCAGAGACACTCACTAAGTTATGATCTAATTTGATGATCATAGTTGAGAAACTCTATTTTTAACACAATCTAAACATCAAAATCAATGAACTAGAGGAGAACACCACTAGGATGGATCAATCACTCCTAATCCCCTCCTAAGCACACTAAATCTCTCTTCACTTAAGGGTTTCGTAAAAATATCAGCTAATTGATTATCAGTGCAAACAAATTAAAGTGTCACATCACCATTCAGTACATGATCTCTTATGAAGTGATGTTTTATCTCAATATGTTTAGTTCTTGAATGCTGAATTGGATTTTTAGTTAGATTAATGGCACTTGTATTATCACAATTAATGGAAATTTTATCTTGTTTAATGCCATAATCTTCAAGTTGTTGTTTAATCCACATGATTTGAGCACAACAACTCCCGGCTGCAACATATTCAGCTTTAGCAGTAGATAATGCAATCGAGTTTTGTTTCTTGCTAAACCAAGAGATTAAATTTTCTCCTAAGAGTTGACATGACCCGCTGGTGCTTTTTCTATCAAGTTTACAACCAGCAAAGTCTGAATCTGTGTATCCTATTAAGTTCAGACTAGAATCTTTAGAATACCATAAACCTATATTCTTTGTTCCTATTAGGTATTTAAAGATTCTCTTGACTGCAATTAGATGTGATTCCTTAGGATTAGACTGATATCTAGCACACATGCATACACTAAACATGATATCAGGTCTACTTGCAGTGAGATACAATAAAGATCCTATCATACCTCTATATAATTTTTGATCTACAGATTTACCTGATTCATCTTGGTCTAATTTGCATGAAGAGCTCATGGGTGTGCTGATTGGCTTGTTTCCTTCCATATCAAACTTCTTAAGCATCTCCTTGATGTATTTAGCTTGATTGATGATGATCCCCTCTTTTGATTGTTTGATTTGAAGCCCGAGGAAATAGTTCAGCTCTCCCATCATGCTCATCTCAAACTCACTCTGCATTAAGTCAGCAAATTCTTTGCAGAGGCGATTGTTAGTAGCACCGAAAATAATATCATCAACATAAATCTGCACTACTAACATATCTTTGTTTTTCTTCTTAAGAAACAGTGTTGTATCTACATTTCTCCTAGAGAACTCATGATCTAGTAGGAATTTGCTAAGTCTTTCATACCATGCTCTAGGTGCTTGTTTCAAACCATAAAGTGCTTTGTTCAATTTATATACATGATTAGGGTATTGATGATTTTCAAAACCAGGATGTTGTTCTACATATACCTCCTCATTAATATACCCATTTAAAAATGCACTTTTTACATCCATTTGAAATAATTTGAAGTCCTTAGAGCTTGCAAATGCTAGTAAAAGTCTAATTGCCTCAAGTCTAGCTACAGGAGTAAAGGTTTCATCAAAATCTATACCTTCTTCTTGATTATACCCCTTTGCTACTAGTCTAGCCTTATTCCTTATTACAATTCCATTTTCATCAAGTTTATTTTTATAAATCCATTTGGTACCTATAATTGAATATTCAGAAGGTCGTTCAACTAGATTCCATACCTTGTTTCTAGTAAATTGGTTTAATTCTTCTTGCATTGCATTTATCCAATTTGCATCTTTTTCAGCTTCTTCTATGTGTTTGGGCTCAAAATGTGAGACAAAAGCTAGATGATTATTTAAGTTCCTAAGAGATGCTCTAGTTCTAACAGGTTGAGATGGATCATCTAAAATCAATTCTTTAGGATGCCCGTGAGCATACCTCCAAGCCTTAGTTAGCCCATGATCCATCATATCCTCTTGGCTTGATGATGCATTTCCAATTAATTTTTGTTCATCATCTTGTAACGTCATCTCATCAATCTTTTCTTCAAGAATTTCAGCATCATCATCAAAATTAACTCTTTTGCTAGAAGAGATATCACTAGAATCATCAAAAACAACATGTATGGATTCTTCTATAACTAGGGTTCTTTTATTAAAGACTCTGTAGGCTTTACTAGTTGTAGAGTACCCCAAGAATATACCCTCATCAGATTTAGAGTCAAATTTTCCTAGATTATCTTTTCCATTATTATGAACAAAACACCTACATCCAAAGATATGAAAATAGTTCACTTTTGGTTTTCTGTTTTTCCAAAGTTCATAAGGTGTTTTCTTTATAATGGGTCTTAATAAAACTCTATTTAATATATGACATGAGGTATTGATGGCTTCTCCCCAAAAGTACTTAGGGAGATTACTTTCACATAACATGGTTCTAGCCATTTCCTCTAGAGTTCTATTTTTCCTTTCCACAACTCCATTTTGTTGTGGTATCCTAGGTGCAGAAAAATTATGAGTTATCCCCTTTTTACTACAAAACTCATCAAATAAATAATTTTCAAATTCGGTTCCATGGTCACTTCTAATAGCTATGACTGAAGTATCTCTAGCATTTGTTACTTCTTTGTGAAATTTCTTGAAGACTGAAAATGCTTGATCCTTATGACCTAAGAACATGACCCAAGTGTATCTAGAATAATCATCTACAATAACTAGACCATATTTATTTCCACCTAGACTTGTGGTTCTAGTTGGTCCGAATAGGTCCATGTGTAGTAGTTCTAGAGGTCTAGAGGTAGAGACACACTTTATAGATTTAAAGGAGTTCCTTGATTGTTTGCCAAATTGACATGCTTCACATATTTTATTCTTTTCAAACTTTAGTTTTGGCAAACCTATTACGGAATCTCTCTTAACTAGTTTTGATATTGTGTCCATGCTTGCATGACCTAACTTACGATGCCATAACCAACTAGCATCATTATCCTTAGTATCATTAACAACTAAACATGGGTTATGTTTGGCAAGATCCTCAAAGTCTACAACATACACATTCCCACGTCTTATTCCTTTAAAAACTAAACTATTGTCATTTGAGTTGGTTATGATGCATAGTGATGGTTTGAACAAAACATCAAAACCTCTATCACACAATTGACTAATGCTAAGTAAATTATGCTTAAGACCATCAACATATCGAATATTATCAATAAAGATTGAAGGGGTAATTTGTACTTTACCTATACCAATGATGTGACCTTGGTTATTGTCTCCAAAAGTCACAGCACCTCCCTTCTTAGCTTCAAGGGTGAAGAATTGATCCTTGTCACCCGTCATGTGTCTTGAGCAGCCACTATCCAAGTACCAACAATTTTTGTCGACCTTGGCTGCAAGACACTCCTACACAAGCAAATCATATAATCTTAGGTACCCAAGTTTTCTTGGGTCCTTCATGGTTAGTAATGTTGGTTCCTTTTGGAACCCAAATCCTTTTAATTTTTCTATTAGTTTTTCCTTTTCTATAATCACATACATTTGCTTTGTGTCCTAATGTTCCACAGCAAAAACATGTTATTTTCTTAATTTTACTCTCCCCTGCTTTAACAAAGAAATTACTAAGAAATTTTTGCTTACTTTTAGGTTTATACCCTAAACCAGCTCTATTGAATACAGCTCGTTGACTATTAAGTATCATATTCAATTTTTCAGAACTATATGTAAATTTTTCAACCAAGGATTTGTATTTTTCAAGTTCATTAGTTAGTTTTTGTTTTTCTGATTTTAGAGTGTTTAATTCTTTTGTGAGATTCTCGTTCAAGATTTGTTTATTGTTTTTAAGTTCTGAAATTTCCTTAGTTAGTTTATCCTTGTTAAGTTCAGAAATTTTCTTGGCTAGTTTCTCATTATCCTTAGTTAAGATATTAGATTTTTTGAATCAACATTTGATTCCTTGTTTTAAGTTCTACATTTTCTTTAGTGATAGAGTCCTTATCCTTAACTAATTTATCGTATTTGTGGAGGTGAGGATTGATTGGTTAGTTTTAGCTCTTTATTCTTAAGATTTATAGCCTTATATTCAACCATTAATTCATTAAATGTATCATACAATTCATCAAAGGTAAAATCTAGATGCGTTTCGGATGATACCTCATTTTCATTTGCCATGAAGCAGAAATTGGCATTTTCTTCTTGTTCCTCATCCGATGATGATGATGATGAGTCGGAGTCCAATAAGGTGGAGACAAGGGCTTTCTTTTTCTTGTACTTTCTCCCCTTCTTTAGCAAGGGACACTCAGCTCTGATGTGCCCCGGCTTCTTGCACTCATAACATCCAATCTCCTCATTTTCCCTTTTCTTACCCTTATCCTTGTGATAGGAACTTGAGGGGCCTCTCCTTTGATGAAAGGACTTCTTTCGGTTGATGAATTTTCTGAACTTGCGCACGAGAAGAGCCTCATCATCATCTCCCTCATGATCTTCTTCTTCCCTGCTGCTACTGCAAGACAAGTCTTTGTTAGAAGATGTAGATTTGAGAGCTATTACCTTTTTCTTATGGGTGGACTCTTCTTCGCTGTGTTGTTTCATTGTGAGCTCGTGTGTCATTAGGGATCCAAGAAGCTCCTCAAGTGGAAGCTTGTTCAAGTCCTTGGCTTCTTGGATTGCCGTCACCTTGGCTTCCCATGACCTTGGTAGACAGCGAAGAACCTTCCTGACAAGCTCACTGTTAGTATAATTTTTGCCAAGGCTTTTTAGGCCATTGACAATATCAGTAAATCTAGTGAACATGCAGGTGATTGTTTCATTAGAATCCATCTTAAATAATTCATACTTATGAACTAATATATTTATTTTGGATTCTTTGATTTGATTCGTGCCCTCATGGGTCACTTCAAGTCTATCCCAAATCTCTTTTGCAGAATTGCAGGTGGAGACTCTATTGAATTCATTTCTATCTAATGCACAGTAGAGCACATTCATTGCTTTGGCATTGAGTTGTGCCTTCCTAAAGTCATTGTCATCCCAATCCTTTTCAAGTTTGGGTATAGTAACACTCTCTACATAGATGGATGGGATGTAGGGTCCATTTAGTATAATGGTCCACATCTCATAGTCTTGGGCTTGGATAAATATTCTCATCCTAGCCTTCCAATATGAGTAGTCGGATCCATTAAAGAATGGGGGTCTTTGGGTGGACTGGCCCTCAATGTGGGAAGATCCAAATGGGGTTGTCATTTTGATCTTTTACTCTTAGGGTAAAAGAGTTCCGGCTCTGATACCACTTGTTGCCCAGATAGACAACCCAAGAGGGGGGGGTGAATTGGGTTTTAAAATAATTTTGTAATTAAAACGTTTGTGGATGACTAATTAATACTTTTGCAAGATGATTAATTAGTTGCTATGTGCTGTGAGTGAAATGAGAGTAAGAGAGAGAGACACAAGCAATCACAAACACAATGTTTTTATAGTGGTTTGGAGCTAACCCTTGCTCCTACGTCCACTCCCCAAGTCTCACTTGAGAATTCACTATATCCCTCGGATTACAGCCGGTTGTTTTACAAGCTCACAACCCAACTTGTTGTTTTACGAGGTCATAACGAACTCGGTCGGTTTTCCCAGGCTCACCGACTAGAACCACCCGATTGTTTTTCTGGGATCACAATCGAACCCTTATACGTTGGTTTTACCCTCGGCTCACCAACCAACCTCTACACCCTTGATTCAATTCTCCGATTGAATCAAGTGACAAGAAAACAGTTTATAAAGAATACAGGAATAGCTTCTTGAAAAGCAAATATAAACAATATAACTAAAGAAGAGTTAGAAGCCCTCAAACAGATTTTTAGATTTGAGGAAGGAGGCTTCTCGAACTCTGCAATCTCCTCGTGAGTGGGAAGAAGATTTGCTATCAGATGAGGAGCCTTGAATGCGAAGAAGACGTTGGGAGTATGGACTTCAATGCACTTCTTCCTTCTTTCTCTTGTATTTACTCTAGAGAGGCTTTGGTAGGTGAAAATCACTTTAGCTTTGAATGGAGTCTCTCGTTTTTTTCTTGCTACAGTCCTCTGTGGCTATTTAAGCCATTCCCCACGGAAACTAGCCGTTAGACACACTTTTCTAGCCGTTCTGCACATTCTGCACATCCTGACAATGTGTCCTTTGGGATCGGAGTCGACTCGCGCGATCTAGAGTCGACTCGGCTGTAGCAGGAGTCGACTCATGCTTTTCTGGAGTCGGCTCGGCAACTGTTCCAGATTTGAATTAAAGTGGTCTTCTCGACTGGGAGTCGACTCGACTTAACCCGGAGTCGACTCCCCAAAGTCTGGAGCTGACTTGGCATTTTTGGAGTCGGCTCATGCCAAGGAATCCATGGATGTATTCTTCAACTTGGCTCACTTGAGTCGACTCGTGAATTCTGGGAGTCGACTCAGTGCTCAGAGCCCGAACTCCCGATCTTCTGTCTTTTGGCTCGTCCAGTCTTGGAGTCGACTCGAACTGTTCCAGAGTCGACTCGGCTCTCAGTATCAGGAAAACAGTTCTCTGTCTTTTTGGAGTAGCGCTGCCTTGGAGTCGACTCGAACTTTCTTGGAGTCGACTCGCGTCTCAGAGACACAAATACTGTCTTCTGTCTTTTTGAGGTCGCGCTGTCTCGGAGTCGACTCGGCCTTTGCGGGAGTCGACTCGGCCCTCAGTGTCCGAAAGTTGCTCTCTGACTTTTGCCTTGTATTACACTGAGAGTCAACTCTTACTTTCTTTGGAGTCGACCTGCCAACCATCGGAGTCGACTCGCGTTCCTCAGGAGTCGACTCGGCTCTCAGGGTCCGAAAACTGCTCTCTGACTTTTTGTCTGTAACTCCCTGGAGTCGACTCATACTATCCTGGAGTCGACTCGGCTAGCATCGGAGTCGACTCGCGCACTTCAGGAGTCGACTCGCTGACAGGCTCTGAGTTGGGTCTTTCTGTTTGTCTGTCTGTTCTTAGTCGGAGTCGACTCGTAATGTTCCGGAGTCGACTCGAGCTTGTGCCAATGCTTCTGATACGCTTGGAGTCGACTCGTACTTTCCAGGAGTCGACTCGAGTCTCAGACTTTGGTTCATATAGACTTCTTAACTTATCCAAATTGTCTTGAACCAAATCTAGAGACTCTTAACCATAAATTTACAAGATTTTCACTGAAACACTAGATTGAATTCATTAGTAAACATAAGATATACTCAAATGCTTTGAGCTCATCAAAATCAAATAGGGTTACAATCAATCACTCCACAAATCGCGAAACTCTCCACTAAGGTATTCTCCTCCTCGATCTGATCGAAGAACCTTAATGAGTTTTTCTGTCTGTTTTTCTACTTCAAATCTGAATTTTTTGAACCTTTCAAATGCTTCAGATTTATGTTTTATAAGATAGACATAACCATACCGTGAGAAATCATCGGTAAAAGTAATAAAGTGAAAAAATTGACCCCTAACCTGCACATCGAACTCAGTCTCATAAATCACATAGGATGACTCCTAATCTATCAAGGTCGATAGATCCCATCTAGATGCAACCCTATTCCAAAATGAACCTACTGCAGCCAATTCGCACTATAAGGACCCGAATGACTAGGGTCCAAGTTCACATGCTCGTCAAACTACAGCAACCTCACAGTGAATAGCTGAGGCATCGCAGGTCAAAGGATCAGTCATACAACTGCACCATAAGTAGTCACTGACGAGTGGATAGACATCCATGTGACTACTATCTTTAGTCACGCTCAGTACCTTGTTCTCTAACAAGTACTTGCATAATCACTCCAGTGTCTCTACACCATGGACTCGAGACTCGTCCATCTGATTAAGTGATCTGTGCACTAATCTCAGCGGATCGATCACTATCCCTCGTGATGGATCCATCGATCAGGAGCATTTAGAAATTAATCCCTAATGACACATGCCTCAAATTCTCAACTCATTGAAATTATGTGTCATCATCTATTAATTTTTTGGACGATTCATGGACACGTACAAACATGAATGAAAAATAAATTGCCCAATCTTATTTATTAATAAGTGTCAAATTACAAATTTATGCCCCAGATTACAAATATGCGTCAGCTACGTTGGCTTCTAGGGCATACTTCTAACATGCACCTACTGAACGAGCAGGTTGAATTGCTCATTACCCATAGGCACAGCGGGTTATTCCAGCGGAACAGGTTTCAAGCTCTATAACAACCCTTAAAAAGTCGGAGCGTGGCGTTGCGAAGCACGTGATGCACCACGGGCTCCTCGTGACCTCATGCTGATTGTCTCTCCCTTCGATTAATGTTAATACAGCTGGGGAAGGACCCTTCTTTTAGTGCCAATCTATTGCCGCCAAATTCAAGCTGAGTTTGGAGGGCAACTTGGACGACCCTAAGCCGAGGTCGAAGTTGTTCATATTGGTTTATGTCCGAAGTCAAAGAGGTTCGTCTGGCCCGAAGCCGATGTGCCCAATATTTCTCCCATCGAGATAGAGGCGACTCGACCGGCCTTCAAGTGCTTCACCTCACTTGGCCTTTCCACCCTCTGAAGTTGCTGAAGTTATTTGTGATGGTGCTGTAAAACATCGAAGCGCGGTGTTTGTAATCCGGAGTCAAGGAATTTTACTGTCACACAGTAAGCCGCCGGTGGCGCACGCACCCTCACCTGCACACACAAAACCCGGCGTACATCGCATGCTTTGCGAGACGTGTGGGATCATGCTGGGGAGCACCATCTCATTGGCCATTGCATTGATGCAGGACAGAAACAGAATTCCGCTTTGCGACGGACGTGAACGAGGCCCTCCGCGCTACTCTCTCCCTCTCCTCGTCTCTACCCTTCATTAGATTTCCAGCTCCACTATAAACCTTTGCCAGCCTCGGATGGCTCGGATTCTTCTGATATTTGAAAGCATCGGTGGTCGTATCAGGTCTTACCCCACCAAGAGGATGGCATTGTTGAGGAGATTAAACCATTTACACACACAATCCAGAGCAAACCTAATCATTCGCCCACCTAGTAATCGCGCCAAACTTTCTAGCATCGAGACGACTCTAAAAACACTTCGACTCCGCAACTCTCCAGTAGATGTCAGCACCTACTGCAAGCTTCTAGATACTTGCATTCGCTCAAAATCATGGGTGCAAGTCAAGAAGATCCATCACCACATCCTTAGCAACAGTGCTTACGTCACAAACCCATCTCTCCTTGAGAGGATTGCCCTTGCGTATATATCTTGCAACGAAATCGAGCAAGCGCGCGTTGTCTTTGATCAAATTCCGCAGCCTAGCGTTTTTCTCTGGAATGCCATGATCAGGGCTTACTCTTCGAAAGGTCCATTTGATCGAGCCATCGATCTTTACCACCGTATGGTGGATTGTGGCATCAAACCGAACAAATTTACGTTCCCCTTTGTTCTCAAGGCATGTTCGGGTCTTGCAGCACTAGAGGAAGGCATTCAGATTCATAACCATGGGAGAAGGGTTGGCTTAGATTCTGATCTATTTGTGTGTACTGCTTTGGTTGATATGTACATGAAATGTGGGTGCCTGGATGATGCACATGAAGTGTTCAACAGAATGCCCAAAAGAGATGTCGTTGCATGGAATGCAATGGTCACTGGCTATGCACTTCATGGAATGTATGAGGAGACGGTTGGTTTTGTCTTAGAAATGCAAAAAATGGGTACAAGTCCGAACTCTTCTACCTTGGTAGCAATTCTTCCTGTGGTTGGACAAGTGCAGTCACTGAAACAAGGGAAAAGCATTCATGGGTTCTGCGTAAGGAGGTGCTTTCATGAGGAAGATGTTCTGGTAGGTACTGCTTTACTGGATATGTATGCAAAATGTGAATACTTGAACTATGCTTGGAGAATATTTAGTAGCATGACTGTCAGAAATGAGGTGACTTGGAGTGCAATGATTGGAGGGTATGTACTGTGTGATAGGGTGATAGAGGCCCTGTGGGTATTTGATCAGATGATGCTTGAGGGATCTACTAATGTGTCACCCGCCTCTTTCGCTTGTATTCTTCGGGCTTGTGCCAGTTTCTCTGATTCAAGAAAGGGGACAAGGGTACACTGTTATGTGGCTAAATTTGGTTATCTTTCAGACATCAGTGTTTCAAATTCTCTTCTCTCCATGTATGCTAAGGTTGGAAGTCTTGATGATGCTTTGAGGTTTTTCAATGAGATGGATCCAAAAGATACTGTCTCTTATAGCGCAATTATTTCAGGATGTGTACAAAATGGGAATGCTAAGGAAGCACTTAATATATTCAGAAAGATGCAATTATCTAGTATAGAGCCAGATGCTGCAACGATGGTGGGAGTTCTTCCAGCTTGTTCCCATTTAGCTGCTCTGCAGCATGGAAAATGTGCTCATGTCTATGTCACAGTTTATGGGCTTGCATCAGAGATTTCAATATGTAATGCTCTGATTGACATGTATGCAAAGTGTGGGAGAATCGACCTTGCTAGGGAAGTTTTTGATAGGATGTCAAAACAGGACATAGTGTCATGGAATACACTGATTACAGGTTATGGAATCCATGGGTTGGGTAATGAAGCTATCTTATTGTTTTATACCATGGTAGGCGATGGTTTACTGCCTGATGACATCACATTTATATGCCTTATATCTGCTTGCAGTCATTCAGGATTAGTTACTGAAGGAAAACACTGGTTTCATGCTATGAGTCAGATTTATGGTATTACCCCAAGGATGGAACACTACATCTGTATGGTTGATCTTTTGGGTCGTGGTGGTTTTTTGGATGAAGCCAATGATTTGATCCAAAAGATGCCATTTGAACCAGATGTTCGTGTGTGGGGTGCCTTGCTTGGGGCATGCCGAGTTCATGAGAACATTGAACTGGGTGAAAAAGTGTCAAAAGTGATACATAAGCTGGGGCCTGAGGGTACTGGTAACTTTGTTCTGTTGTCTAATATATACAGCGCTGCTGGGAGATTTGATGAAGCTGCACAAGTTAGAAACCTGCAGAGGGACAAGGGTTTTAAGAAAAGTCCGGGATGCAGTTGGGTTGAGATTAGAGGCACTGTCCATGCTTTTATTGGTGGGGATCAATCACATCCACAGTCATCAAGTATACACCAAAAGTTGGAGGATTTGCTGGCGCAGATCAAGAAATTGGGTTACCAGGCCGATACAAGTTTTATATTGCAAGATATAGAACAAGAGGAGAAGGAGCATGCTCTTCTACACCATAGTGAGAAGCTGGCAATAGCATTTGCACTTCTCAATCCGAGGTCTGATGAGCCCATATTTGTTACTAAAAATTTGCGTGTTTGTGGTGATTGCCACACTGCCATAAAGTATATCACATTGGTCACAAAAAGAGCTATCACTATACGGGACGCTAATAGGTTTCATCACTTCAATGATGGACTGTGCAACTGTGGAGATTTTTGGTGAGTGTTGAGACATGGAACCAGATCTGGTGCATGAAAACAAATCTAGCAGATGAACTCTCATTGGCAACTTAGTAGTCACCTGACTTTCTGTACAATAACACAAGAAGAAAGGTTATTTATACTATAAAAAGCACATAATTACCATAAACTGTTGCTGTTTCTTTCTTTTTACAAGTTATATCAGCTTTTCTTCATTTTACACAGTACATATTTTCCTACTAATTTGGGATGAAATGTATTTTGATTCGCAGTTTCACTTTTTATAATCTAAAAATTCTAGAATGTTTAGCTTTCTTCTGTTTATTGATTATCCTTTAAGAGGAAGATGATCAACAGGTGATCGTAAACTGATAATTAGAAGCAGATGATGCAATTTTATGAAATTTTCATGAGCTAGACATGTTAATTGGATCACTGTTCTATTTATTATAGTTAACAGTTCTTTTTTAAATCCATCTAGAGATCTAGATACATTGATGTAAAAGCTAAATGATTTAATCTAAATTTGTTTGATGCATGTAATTTGCTGTATAGTATTGGAATGGTTAATAGCTTATATGACTGGTAATTCTGTCCCTTCATTTGTAACATGCATTGGCACCTTGACAAAGTGTGTTAAAATTTAGATAACTCTGACTAATGCAATTCGAATCCAAATAAGAAATCCTGCATCAGACACGTCCTTTCATATATTACGTTTCCGAACATTTCTTAATGTTCCTCAGTGTGATTACTGCTTGTTGAGCAAGAAATACATTTATTGCTTTCCAGGTAATGTGTACCTTTTCTGCAGTCTCTAACATAGCTTCCAAAGCTTAAACTGCAAGCATTCAGATCAATCAGAACAAGCAGGAAGTTGGGAGATGATCACACAGGGTGGTGGGTAAAAAGTCAGGCTGCTGTTGCACATTCTTCTAGTGTTGTGGGTCCAACTTGCAGTGGTATGAACTGTAGAGCAACCAACAAACATGAAATACAGACTTTTATCTTTTTATCTCAGAAAATTAATGGCAGAAATTTGGTTGTAGGAACTCCAAAGAGAAGGAAAGTTGAGAAAGTCCTACAAAAAGGCTTCCTGGAGGATGTCACCTTGAGTTTGTTAAGTCAATGCAGGAGACAGCTGCTCTCTGCAAACACAAAAAGGGGAAATACTCTTCATAGAATCAGTAATTAATTTCTGAGCTTTTATTTGCTTGCTACTTGTTTAACCTATTTAAATACTCCCATTTTTATGATGAAAGTAACCAGTATTTGGTTGGATATACTAGGAAGCTGCCAGTTTGCCACCAGGAGTGAATCAGCTAAACTGGAACCAATGAAGTGAGAATTATTGCCTTATAATGAGAAATAACACCAATTTCTCTTTCATCTTCTTTGTTATTTACATTCTTTCTTGAGCTCTTAGTTATATTACGGTAATTCTATATAAGTATGTGCATTTGCTGAATCATAGGTACACAATACACAAACCTTAGATATGTTCCAAATCAGTATACTTTTTTCTTTTGTATGTGTTTACTACTACCATATATCCTGAGGGTTGCAGAATTTCACATCCAAGCTTTACATTTTTTTTTTGATATTCTTGAAGATTCAGGGTATCAAGTTTTCTTTCTAAATTTTGTCATTAGCTATCATTGTAAATTGTCATATTAATATAGAAGATGCATAGAAACAATGCATTCTTCATAGTTTAAAGTGTCTCTTTTTTTCTAATTTGTATTTTCCCTATGTTTCTCTCTCTACTGATTATTTCAATTTGACTTCTGAGTAGTGCAAGCCTGCTTTGAATTCTAGTCTCAATTATTCACTTTTCCCCCAAAATCTTACATTGTCTCTTTTAATCTTTAACCTTTATATCAAATAAGGTCACCATGTTCCTAGTGTTTTACTTTTCAAAACTCTGGTTTTCTAAATCTACTGCCAGACGAGGAATGTTGGTGGTCTGTTGAATTAAAGAATTTTTTTTTCATATTATTGTTCTAAGTCTTTCTTCTGCAATTTGCCCTCTAGGAGCTTCTTTCATCTTCTATAGCAGATCTATATTTGCATGTGTTAAGAAGTTATGACATGTGGTGGCACGTGAGCTCCTTGTCTCGAAAAATAATCTTTACTGATGGTTCATATGGTTGTGCTTTTTGAAGTTCCATGGTGACATACAAAAACTTCTTCCTTATTTTTTGATTGTGTATAAAGCCATCAAATCATATAAAATTTCATTTTTTTCCAATATGATGATACTCTATGGCAATTGGTATAATTGGGAAGATGATCAGGTTTTACTCCATCTATGATGATGAATTGAAATTTGATATGATGTGCAACTGGAATTCTCAAGTCACAATAATTCATTTCCCATGTCATATGATGACAATCAACTAATTTGGATGATACAGTTAATTTTGTTGATATGCTCTTTCTTGTCTAGATGGCTTTACTCTTAAGAAGAACTAAAAGAAATATGGTTTCATCACTTATTTATTATTAGAAATGCAACAGTCTGATTAAAAGGTATTAGATTTGTTGATCACAATTGTGGTAATGATGCTCTGCTTATTTGTTTAGGAGGTATCAAATACAGTCTTAATCAAGTTTATGTCGATGAATAAGGGACAAAGGAATGGGATCCAAAGTAAGGAGGCATCTATGAACTTAATTTCATTAAAATTGTGTTTTAAGGTAGTCTTGATCAATGTTTTGAAATGGAGGTACCTCACAGGCTTTTCAGAGGTCAAGAAAGCCCAAAAATCAATAAAACTTTCAAAAATCTATAGATCCTTGCACAAAGCAAAGGCTACTCAAATAAGCTTGTTGCCACAAGAACAGTTGTAAGTGTGGGGATTGGGAACAGAAGGATCCCCTTGTGGTTTCTGAAACTTCTTTTTAGTTTACATTAATTTTTCATAGGATCAAACCCAGCACAACCACTTGCTTGCTGTTGCTTTCCTAACAACTAGAATATACTTCCTTTATATCCAGATCACCCCACCAAAACCACCTGCATTGCTAGAAGTTGTTATATATCCTTATCTAAATCTGTGTCCTCATTATATATATTCACTCCTTCCTTGCCCCAGTATCAAGATCACATAAGATTCAGGGGCCTACAGGATCACAAAAAGATTTTGATGTCAGTGCAGAGCAGAACTCAGGGGAACACTTTGGGATTTCCGTCATGGGCCCTCCTCCACAATGCCTTCAGGTAACACCCTTTTTGACAACCCACCTTCTTCTTTCTCTTTGCAGGCGTCTCTTATATCCAACTTTCAATCAACTAATTAAGCCTTCACTCTGTTTCTCTAGTTTAGCTTAAAATTTTGGGATGATGGCAATTATTCCCTTCTTCTATTCTTTGTCGCTTGATGCTTTTGTCAAATCCCAACACTCAACCAAGCACTCAAGCGCCCCCTCCCCCCCTCTGTGTTTTGTTTGCTTATCTGCCTATGTGGCTTAGCAAGACAGCTTTGGTTATCTCCATCCAAATACTGTAGGCTTGCAGGTGGAAGATGAAGAGTCAGTGTAATTAGTAAGGCTCTGTAGAAGTCTGCAAAGATATCAGCAGTTATGCGGCAAGAGACTATGGCTTGTCTGTTCAGGTTTGTGGTTGATATGACAAAGTAGAAGCTGCTTCTTGTAGGATGGTCACTCAGGAACTGATCTGTAGCAAATTTGCTACTATGATAAAGTATAAGAGTTACAGTGGCTTGTAGCAAGTTTACTACTATGATGAAGTATAAGAGTCATAATAGTTTTTCTTCGTGTGATTTCACTAATTTGTAGATATATTAGTGATTTTTTCCTTTTGGTGGTTTTGCAAATAGGAAGACTTTGAAGCAGGTTGTGTGAGTGGACTGTTCTACAGAAGAAATATTGGTGGAGGTATGATCCAGTTATGGCCCTTGAAATAATTGTGTTAGTTCTTTATGGGCTTATAGTGAGAGGAAGAGTTAGAGAGATTTTGTACAATATTTTACTAGTTTTGTTCTATGATTCCACTTAGATTCAGATGCATCTATAGAAATAAGGTATTTGTCAAAGGTTGCATATACATGCAAAGGCAAACTCCTTATGCCTCAACACTTTGTAGCCACATATGTATGGTCCAGTTCCAGTAGGACTGGTTCTGAACCAGTTCCCCTTCCCACTCTCTTCTTTTGCTTTTAAAGATAAGTTGGGAAGGCCTGAGAATCTATCTAAACAATCTCCTTCTCCCCTCCCCTCGTAGCTAACAACACACCGATTCAGCATGATTGAAGGATGATCAAACTCAAAATAAGATATACTTCCTCTTTCTAACCTTATTTCTTCTTTTTCTTTGGATGCGAAAAAATGCCCTAAAATTCGCAAAATAAGGGGAGATCTTGCCAAAAATTTTGATTTTAACATGATTTCATGATATGTTGTAGATCTATGGTTGATTTATGGAAGATCTGAGAATCTATCTAAACAACCTCCTCCCCCCTCGTGGCTAAAAACATGCCGATTCAGCATAATTGAAGAAGGATCAAACTCAAAATAAGGTATGCTTTCTCTTCCTAACTTTATTTTCTCTTTTTTTTAGACGTCGAAAAATGCTGCAAAATTCGCAAAATAAGGAGATATCTTGCCACAAATTTTGATTTTAGCATGATTTCATGATATGTTGTAGATTTATGGATGATCTACACAATCGAATAAAAATTTTTAATTTTTGGATTATATATAATTTTTAAAATTAAAAAAATATATTTTTGGATTAAAAAATAATAACAAAATAAAATATAAAAAATTATAAAATTAGAAACATATTTAGGAGTATGCAAGCTACTATCCATCTAAATTTGATATCTATTTATTTAAGTTTTGATGCAATAATATTCTTAGTGGCTTAAGCCTAATTTTTAAAAAAATAAGAAATAAATAACCTTTGATACATGCCTACAGGCCTAGAAAAATATATGTAACATCATGGTAGGGTTCTACATGGATCTGAGCTCAAATTATTCTTTCAAAATATTTATAATTAAAAATATTTTTAAATTTAAAAATAATTAAAATATATAATTAATACCAAAAATTATGAAAATTAGTAATACACATTACATATTTTAGTAGTATTTTCTGAAGCAGAAAACATATATTTTTGAATTTATGGTATTTAAACATATTTTTAAATTTAAAAATTATTAAAATATATTAATAAATGAAAGATATGAAAATTGAGTACTATGTATCAGATAAGTCAGATATATTTTGTGAAGTAAAAAATATTTTATAATCATAATAAAATTTTGCTATTTTTAAATAATTGATAAACTGACGTACTTGATAAATCTGTAGAAATGGAACTATTAAAAAAAAAGAGCTAGAGCATGATATTGGTTGGGATAATGAGCAAATATTCTTGGGTCGGCACTATTGAAAGTGCAACTGGTGCAACACAGAGTTCAAAAAAAGAGGGGTAACTAGGTTAAAGCAGCAACTAACTAATGATCACTCCGACATAGGTATGTGCTGGAAATGCCCATAGTTGGTTCGATAGCTGACGAAAAATTACTTCATTGATTTCAAAGCAGCGAAGCAGAGGGTTGCCATGAAGCAGGCGGAGGTGGATCGTTGAGCAGCAGAGCCATCTTCTTATCACTCTAGGAAGTCAGAGGAGGTGTTCGCTCTAGATGATGAAGAAGCACATATTTGGGCACCATTCAGGCGAGCCTGGATGATTAGTGGCAACAGGATGAGGTGGCTAAGCATAGAGCTCGATTTGGGCCCTCATACTACAACTTAGGCTCCGGTTCTGCAAGCAACAGGGCAGATCCAGAGTTCAGAAGGATCTTCTCAGTTAAGAAGGCCGTCAGCAGAGGTGGTGGTTGTATTGCATTTATGCTGGAGACTTTTGGTAGCAAAAAAATCTTTTATGAAGATTCCACCTGCAGTCATCATCCATGATTCAGATCTGCATGCCTTTTCTAATAAGGATTCAAAGGAACAGAGAGTTGACACAATACTTGTAGGCTCAAGTGTGGCGCATCCAAAGGAAAACAACAAGTTTCTAGGCTGTGAACAGTATTGGAGTCGACTCCTGGAGACTTGGAGTTGACTCCGGCACGCTGTGAAGACTTGGCACAGTGCAGGGGTCGACCCCAGGACTTCAAGGGTCGACTCCTTAAGAGCGACAGGAAAAAGTCCGAGAGCTGTTTTCTGGGACAGCTTCAGGGGTCGACCCCAGGACAGCAGGGGTCGACCCCAGGACTGCAGGAGTCAACCCGAGCACTGTTTTCACGGGATTTTCAGGCGTGAAGCGGGCAAAGTCAAGGTTTTTCAGGTCTCAAAGGGTCTAAGTCATTCTTGGGCTAGGTTTAGGCTCAAAGGGGGAGAGCATGTAAGTCATGGACTTGGGTTGAGTGCTTTCTTATGTGGCTTAGGGGGAGATTGAGTTGGTGTATGATTAGACTAAAATTGGGTGCCTATATAAAAGCTTGATGTAATCAGTTTTAGGGTTATCACTTGGATTATTGCTTGAGCAATAAAGAGCCGCCAGAAAACTTTCTCCCACGTTCTCTCTTCTCTTCCTCTTCTTCTCCACGGAAACCCTAGTTTGTGAAAGGAAATCTGGGAGTTCGGTTGGAAGGAAGGGAGGGATTTGCGGACGGAGTTGGACCATGGTCGTGGGAGAGGATGGAACACGAGCTTGTATGCGGACGGCTGGGAATGAGTTCTGTTTTGAGGCAGGGGTGGATTACGTGGAAGCTTGATCTCTAAATACTTAAAGGACGATGTGGACACGGGTACCCCTGCAAACACGAAAGAAACTCGCGTTGAGCTGAATCGTGGAAGGAATACATGATCTAGACGCTGGACCGCAAAGATGGAAGCTTGATCCTTAGATGCAGGAGGTGCATGTGGTTTGGGTTCAGGAATTATCCCAACTGAGTTCGGCCCGACCTGCATACATTAGACTCGACCAAAATAATTAAATCAAACTCGAATTACTTCTAATAATTTATTAAAATGCAATGATGAAGGAAAACACATTTTCTTATGTTTAAATTTAAAATATGTGTATAAAAATAATAATAAGTGCTATGGAACGTAGATAAATTTATTCATTATTTAGCACTTATCACACCCCCCAAACCTGCATTTTGCTAGTCCTCGAGCAAAATAAAAGCTAACTCACTTTCGCAGGAATCGCGATTGCATTTACCGTATGCAATAAGGCTTTAAACCCCTAGGTGGCCCTAGTGGACGAGTTTTGTCTCGTGAGGGTTTCCGGCACAGATACCCACAAACTGCTGTCTCTACCCAAAGAATTTATTTTATTATTTTATAAAATCTAATTTCAAATGCATAAGTGTCAATAATTTCAAAAGCATACAAAGTTTTAATTACTAAGTCAGCCTAAATCCTAGGTCAAAATGCAATTCAAGTGGAGGTCATTAAGTTTCCGTTAGGGAGTTGTAAGATTTTTTATACTTGAGTGCTCGGTGAAATCGGGACCATACAAGCTAAGGCTTTAGATCCCCCAAAATACTGCTAAAACTAGTAGTTTCCAAGAATTGGTCAGATAAGACCAATCACTGATTCAAAATCATCCTATCTTGCAGGATTTCAAGAGTTGTGGATGTTTACTTTAATACCTCATGGGCTTTATCTGTAATATTTCAGTTTACTCGAATTTTTACAACGACGGCTTTCACACTATCGTCTTTTTCAAGGTCAATATTATTTTCTCTTTTTCTCTTTCTTTTTTTTTGTTTTTAATTAATAAATTATGCACTTTTACTCTTGTAATGATTCCTCCGTGTAGCGAGCATTCAATCAACAACTCCCACGCTAGATGGCATCAAGATTCCCCTACGGACCTATGCTCGGGTTCATCATCACGCCCGCTGACCTTTGACGATAGGTAGCCCTTTTCGATGTACCTGACTAAATTCACTCTTCTTTTTTTTTTCTTTTTTTCTTTTTTTATAAATTTTAATTTTAATTTTATTTTAATAAATATGGGATAATAGTGAATTAGATAGGTATGATTCATCAGGACTCAAGGTTACTACCAGACTTAACAACATAATGTTGAACCTAACCCTTAGAAGTGCAGGCCATGTGTGTTGTGAAATTCCAAAGTAAAAATTATCTTACAACTCACTAAAAAAACTTTTAATGAAAAGAACTCAAATTGTCTTACTCCTGACTATTCATTGGGTTTTTTTAGATTTTATATACTTCGTGTGTTTATCATTTCAGCACTCAGGCATAGAAATTAGGTTTTTTTTTTGAATGAAAAACTTATTCAAAAATGCAAAAAAATTCGAATCCTATACCCCTCAACCTAGATCAGACATTGTCCTCAATTTTTTTTGATATTATATTATTATTTTTTTATTATTTTATTTTGGATGAAAATATGATACATATGGAGGATAGAAGCATTTTACCTTAGTTGCATCAGTAATATGAGGACTCCTGTTAAGAAATTACAAAAAAATACGATAAGAAAATATGCAAAAATAACCTACGAGAATTGGGTTGCCTCCCAACAAGCGCTAAGTTTAACGTCTTCAGCCAGACGCAGCGCATCCTTAATTATATCATGTTTGGCTCATGCCGAGTTTTCCAAGGAAGAAAATTTGTGGGAGACTGATTGTCGGGCACGGAGTTGACTGCTTCTATGGCCTTGTCTATAGCAAAGTCAAAATGGGCCAAGCATGTTTTCAGAGGGTCATCTGCCAAAATATAGGGAAAGGTTTCTTCTACAAGATCGTCTATTTTGTCTATTAGGAAGCACTCAACTTCCTTTGCAGGTTGATCAGAGGCACGAAATATATTTAACTTGACCTTCATATTCCCAAAAGATATATTCATCACCCCAGTTCCACAATTAATACATGCATTGGCTGTAGCTAAGAAGGGAGAAAGCCACACGCCACCCTATTTTCTTTGATGCTCATGGCTGAAACCCCAAGAGGAAGGAGGCTCTCCCACGGCACAAAAACCAAGAGGGGAGGAGGCACTCTCACGACATAAAAAAAAACAAGAGGAGAGGAGGCTCTCTCACGGCACAAAAAGCCAAGAGGGCAGGAGGCTCTCTCACGGCACAAAGGGAGGAGAGAAATCCATGATGTGGGCCGCCCCTTATTTTCTTAGGTTTTTTTTAACTTGTGGAGCTCCTAACTTTTAGGAGCTCCATCTTATCCCTAGGGGCTGTCGTATCTTGCATGGGATGAGAGGAGGGGGCTTGCAGCCCCCTTTTTCCTTCTTTTTTTTTTTTATAACATAGGCATGAGCTCCTACAAATTAGGAGCTCACGTCTATCCAAGAGGAGGGGTGTACGCCCCTCCTTATTTCCTCTCACGTAAAACCAAGGGGACGGGCCCCTCCCTCTTTTCCTCTCTTGCCTCACGCTCCACTTAATCAAATTAAGTAGGGCGTGGGGCCTCTTTATGGGTGTCTAATTCCTTTCCAAAAGGGGATTAGGTGGCCTCATGTTTATCCATAAGATTAAATCAATTATGAATCTTGGAGTCCTAATCTACTTAGGACTCAATTGGATCATGACTCAATTGAACTCTTCAATCCTAATCCAATTAGGAGTCATCTTAATTTATTAGATCAAAATTAATTAGAACTTTAGGAATCCTAATCCAATTAGAACTCATATGGTTTTAGTCCTAATCCAATTAGGACTTTAGGAATCCTACTCTAAGTAGGACTCTAATTTAATTTGAAGTCCTAATCTAATTAGGATTCTAGGAGTCCTACTACAAGTAGGACTCTTATTAAATAAGATCAAGCTCAATTAATTAGGTTCAATTGATTCAATTAAATTGCAATCAAATTGTAATTATTCCTTCTTCTACTCACTAAGAGTTAGTGAGTTAAAGAGTTAGTGAGTTAAAACAATTATCAATTAAATTGATAATAATGAACTATTATGATTCTAAATCATAATTCAACCATTAGATCGGTCAATACCTCTAATGTGTGTGACCCCATAGATTCTATTCTGTCTGGTAGTGAGAAATATCATGATCCTTATCACAATATCATTAATACTCCTTTCAATGGGTTGGAACAATTCCAACTCTTCTCATTCGGGTTCGCTGATCACCAAGTGAACGCCTTTGAGTCTCACGATTCACCAGTGACACCTAACAGCATGTAGTGGCAACTCAGCAGAATGGAATGATGAACCTCTAGGTGCAATTATCGTATGATACAGTCCCTCTATCGTGGATCCTGACAAGATGGAGGTCATGGATAACTCGTCAAATTCCATCGTCTGTCATATATCAAGATTTATTCGACTTAAGTTCGAAATTGGAAAACTCTTTTCCAAAAACTATCTTGGCCAAGGATTTACGAACTCAGTCTCATAAATCACATAGGATCTCTCCTAATCTATCAAGGCCGATAGATTCTATCTAAATGCATTCCTACTGCTACAATGAACCTACTGCAGCCAATCTGCACCACAAGGACCCAAATGGATAGGGCCCATGTTTATGTGCTCGTCAAACTATAGCAACCTCACTGTAAATAGCCAAGGCATTGCAGGTCAAAGGACCAATCATACAACTGCAGCATCAAATAAGCCATTAACGAGTGGATAGACATCCAAGTGACTATTTGCTATGGTCACGCTCAGTACCCTTGTTCTCTAACAAGCACTTGCACTATCACTCCAATATCCCCACACTGTGGACTCAAGACTCGTCCATCAAAGAAAGTGATCTGTGCACTAATCTCAGCGGATCGATCACCGTCCTCGTGATGATCTATTGATTAGGAGTTATTCAGCAATTAATCACCAATAACACATGCCTCAAATTCTCAATTCTTGAGAATATGCGTCATCATTTTATTAATTTCTTCGACGATTTATGGACACATAAGAATATGAATGAAAAGAATGCCCAACTTAATAAATTCATAATTAGGTCAAGTACAAATTTATGTTCCAGAATAAAATAATGCATTAGCCAAATTGGCTTCTAGGGCATACTTCTAACAGTTTCGATGCGAGATATAGATAGATAGATAGATTGAGAGAGAGAGAGAGGGAGAGCCATGGGTGTGAGAGGAGATGGGGGTTTTGGGATGTAGAGGGTAGAGCGCCCATATCTAAACTGCGTAGGACTCTCTCCTTTCTCTTTTTTAAAAAAGCTGGGTACTACAAATAGCTTTCTTATATGCACTGTTTTCAATTGTCACATTCTGTTCTTCTCCTTCAACATCTTTTGTCACTCTACATTGCTTTTCAGATTCTTCCTACTCGGTCATTTCAGTATGCATGCTTTGCCTGTGCTGTCATGATTGTTGCCTTTGTGGCAATCCATGCGGATATGTTTCTAAAAGGGAAAACTTAAACATGCAGTTTAGGCATACTTATTCTTTGACATCACTGTCCTTGTATTTTAGGCAACAAAGAAGATGAGGGCAGTGGTTTTATATGGCCAAAGGGGGATGCTGGAGAGCGGGGCATCCAGTCGTTGAATTTTCAGTCACTTGCTATGGGCCCCTGGGTTCAACAGTCACTTGAACCATTATTGCTGGGAAATGAGCTCAATTTGTGCCAAGCCATATCTGCTGCAGCTTTGCAGGAAATCAGGGGTGGGGATTTTATGATGCAGCAATTTCTTCAGTATCAGCAACCTTTTTCATTTCCTCAACAGTCCTGCAGAAATAATCCATTGCTACAGCAGCAAATTTTTCAGCAGACTCCTCAAGAGCAGATTGTCATCCCCCAGTCACAATGTGTAACTGAGAATCTTGCACATTCTGTTCCAGACCAACAGTTGCAGCGAACTCATAATGAACAACAGAAGCAGCAGGTTCAACAACCACAAACATATGCAGAGGCATTCCAGATTCCCAAGAATCATATGCATCAGCAACAGTCACCTTTGCCACCTCAGTTGTGCCACCTCAGTTGTGCCAAAATCAGTTTTTCTTGCTTCAAGCTTAAACTTTTCACCAGTCCCTGCATCTAGTTGCATCCAGCGTATGTTGGGGTCTTCTTATGCTGAAGGAAATGCTACCATTCTAAACTGCTCTAGACTTGGTAATCCTATAATAAGTGAGCAAAATCAGCAACCTTGGGAGCCTAGGTTTACAATGTCACAGGTTGCTCCGTTTGGCAGTACTGTAATGCTTCCTTCATTTGCTGAGAAGGATACTTCTGTGGGATGTGAAAATTGTGCAAATCTGCAGAACCATACCCTGTATGGTCTTGGCAAGGATTTTCCATCCTCCCTCTCTATTGCGGTGCCTAATGTTGGCACAAGTGGCAGTGACAATGATATATCAACAGTGCCATATGCTGCTTCATGTTTTTAGAATTCTCTATATGGTTACCTGGATGGGTCTTCTGGCTCGCTGCAAAGTGCAGCAGAGATTGATCCAGCAACCCAAATGTTTGTGAAGGTATGATTTATAGATATGGTGCTTCCACAATATTTGATATTTTTCTTGACTGAAAAGGCTTCTGTTTACTTATGTAGGTTTATAAGTCTGGATCAGTTGGGAGGTCGCTGGACATCTCTCAATACAGCAGCTATGATGAACTTCGTCAGGAGCTGGGTCAGATGTTTGGTATTGAGGGTCTATTGAATGATCCTCTTAGATCAGGCTGGCAGCTTGTATTTGTCGACAGGGAGAATGATGTGCTTCTCCTTGGAGACGACCCATGGGAGTAAGATCTTCCTGGATTTGCTCTTTCTATTGGTGCCATGTACTTTTGTCATAAGCTCTGCATAGAACTAGGTCACAGTCCAATGCCAAGACACTTCCTGTGTATGTGGGTCTTTGATAAGTTGTCATGCTGCATTAAATGTGCTACTTGCTCAGGTGCCTGCTTAGATTACAATTTTCTTTTTCATGATTTTTCAATAGATAGCAAAATATTGTTGAAAATCGGAGTGTGAGTAATTTAAGAGATTTTTAAATTTAACAAGGTCATAAAGGAAAGAAAGGTCCTAAAGGAATAAATGTCTAGAGCAGAAAAGGTTGGTCAAACCATTGGATGATGAGTCCTTCAACCCAAAACAGGGGGATGATTGACCAGTGCACTAATAAATATCTGCGTGCATGCCTACTTGAATGAACAACCATTTTTCTCTCCCATGTTCTAATTCATAATGCTCTTTGAACTACTTATGGTCAGCATGATTTATGGATTCAATAACAAAGTTTACGTCTCCTGAATGCAAGGGTACATGAGCTTCTGTTAGAGAAGCATGTGTATAACATACTAGATCAAGGTATGCTGAGCCTGTACCGAACCGGTGCCGACGGGCACCGGTACGGTACAACGTATAAAAACGGTTCCGACCCAAATTGGTCATTTAATTGCCTGGTTCGCGCAGATGCGGTGAATTTTTTTTTTTGGGAAACGCGTGCGGACGCGAGAGCGGAGAACGCACGCCCGTGCGCGATTCCCTAGCAAGGAATCGCGCCCGAGCGCGGTTCCCCATGCGGGGAACTGTGCCCATGCAGGATGCCAGCCCGCTTGGGGGCATTAAATGCCGCGCGCGTGGCTAACCGGTACCGAACCGGAACCATACCGATGCCGGTGCTCACCGGTATGCCGGTACGGTTTGTCCGGCGAACCTTGTTAACTAGATACTAAAACTATATTACTGATTACTGACAGATTTCAGTAATGTTTTATTATGGAAGTATTCCATAAAATATTTTTAGATTATCTAGTGTATCAAAATAGTTGCTTGAAGAAATTATGAATTTGAACCATAGTATGCTGAACCGGCCCGTATCAGCCCGTTCAGCTCGTACCGGACTAGTTCGGTCCCTGACCGGTTCGGTACAGCGGTGGAAAATGGGGCCAGAGTTAAGCAGTATGGAGGGCGTACCGGCGCGAACTGGACCAGTTCGCGCCGGTACGCCTTCGGGCGCTTTGTGGCATTTAAATGCCACAAAGTGGCATTTTTCATGCCACAGCACGCCGCGCGCGCTGTTGCCGGTTTGGGATTGGTTCGACTGGTACCGAACTGGGCCAGTAGGCGATCGGTACGCCTATCGGTACCGGTTCAGCATACCTTGATTCGAACTTCCATTTTCAAACTGATATAGATGGCGTCACACTATCAACTGTTTTCAACTTATTTTGCTCAAATAATTTCAGCTTTGAAACACCAGACTGTAGATTTGGCCTTACAAGGTTTAACCTGGATACTAAAAATTTCTATATCGCAATAAAGAGTAATATAAGGATGAATATAGTGGATTAAAACAAGACTAAGAACCAAGGTGGCCGAATCGGCCCGTACCGCCCGGTTCACCTTGTGTTGAACTGAATTGGTGTGGAATCGGGTCAGGCCGGCCCTAATTTTCAAACCCCCCCTCCCCTCGTATCGGGTAGTTCAGAGCGGAACAGGTGCGAACCACTCGGTTCCACCAGCTAAAACCAGTTCAGGCCCCCTCCTTTCTATTTGAATGATAGAAGGGCCTAAGAAGGCCCGGGAAGCCTTCTGAAGCCATTCTTCTTTTTTTTTTTTTTCTTGTCAAAGCCCCCTTCGCCAGAAACAAAGCGATTTTGATGATTAAAGAAGCATCTCTCTGAAACATCAAGAAGCATCATTTAGGATATGTCGGGGTGATCGAAATATTAAAAAACATCAAGAAACATCAAATTACACGTAAAATCATTCAAAAAAATTGGAAAAAAATTGATTACTATTCATTGAAGCTTAAAAGAGATTAAAAAAAATTGGCATGCCGGTTTGGAATCATCATGCTACCTTGAACAGTATGTTGGTACAGTACTGAACCGGTACTGTACAATGTCATATTGAACTAGTCTCCAACTGGTATGGATCCCGGTATTGGTTCGGCAGACCTTGCTAAGAACAGTTGTATCAAGGTTGCAAAAGTGAAAGGAATTTGAGTATTTTTTTTGTTTTGTTTTGGTCTACATGATTGGCCTTTCTTTCCAAGAAGCTAGTTGTAATTTGCTCCTGTGGCAAATTAGCTTGTCTGATATTCAGAAGTATTTATCAATTTTATGATGGATATTAAAAGCCGATAATGCATATAATCAGTTCCAATGATTTTATAAAAGACAATTATTGAAAAGAAAAGTTTTAATGTTGTAAGTCTTTTAAGATAAATATATTGAAGAAATTTCATAGAATTCTATTATTAGCTAGGGAAAAAGCTACCGCACTACTCGGCTGAACAAGTTATGTTGGCTAAAAAGGTAGGCAATACAAGATTTTTCAAAGAAAATCAAAGAACGAGTTAGAACGAGTAACAAGTTATGGTGAAGTTAATTGAGATTTTATGCAAGCTTACTGTTGCTGGAAATTGGACCCGGGGGCCGCCGTGAAACCAGGGGAGGAGGAGCTCCGCTGCCGGGAGGGTGGACGGCGGTGCGCCGGCCGACTGTGTCCTCCGTGGGGATGAGAGAGCGGAGAAGAGTGCGTCATGTCCTGTCCTGCAAAAAAGCCGGTGGCCGGGCTCTCCGGCGCCGGCCCTCCGATGCTTAAGTCAGAGGGGGCCAATATGTGGAGAGAGCAAGGAAGAGATATGTGGAGAAAATAAAGAGAATATTGGGTTCAATTGTGTCTGTGCTGTTTCTTTTTCTCCTCCGGTCCCCCCCTTTTTTCCCCCAGGTTCTCTTTTATAGAGGGATATTGTGTTACCTGGGAGGTGACAGGGAAATTTGTCCTTTTTGTGATAATTGGGCACGATTTGGCCCATTAATGGCGTAGTGGAGAATAAGGCCGAATCAGGCCGGAGTCAGGAAGTTGTCGCGGTTGATCAGACCCGTTGGAGTGGTTGAACCGTTGGCCGTAGTGGGCCTGGGGTTCGTAGACGGTAAGTGCATTTATTACCGAGTGAACCGGTGGTCAGGGTGAGCCATACGCTCTGATGGTTCAGTGATCCGGAGATCGTCTTGGGCCGTGTTCATTAAATGACTGAATGCATCGGAGACCTGAGGGGGTCTCATGCATTAATGACAGGTTGTGCCAGAATACCTGCGGAGATCTTGTGCCTTGATGGCTCAAAGATAGTGGCAGGTGGCAAGTTGTAGTGGAGTCGCGTATATAGCCGCCAGATCTTTCAAAAAGTTTAGGCGGGGATGAGTATTGGTTAAGGCATCGGCTCGGCAGGGGTGCCGAGCCGAGCTGGCCGCCCAGCGGGGCGCCCTGTGGCGGGGTTGCTTCTAGTGCTTCTGGTCGGCGCCCTTCGGGCGAGCGCCTTCTAGCCGAGCGCCTCTATTTGGCGCTCTCGTCTTTCTGGTCGGCGCTCTCTGGTCGAGCGCCTCTTCTTGGCGCTCTCTGGTCGGCGCCTCTTCTTGGCGCTCTCTGGTCGGCGCTCTTTAGTCGGGTGCCTTCCTGGTCGGCGCTCTTTGGCCGAGCGCCTCTGTGGTGGTATGACTTGGGTTTTTCCCCAAACACTTACTTTGCCATGGGATAATAATGACAGCTGCTTGTTCATTGATGAATTCAAGATGTATAATATCAAAAGCAAGAAGGGAAATGTGACAGAAGATCCTAGGGAGGCATGACAAAGCCCAAAAGTTTTCATTTATAATGAACAAATGAATAGAGAATCGTAACAAAACTTGCAGTCCATGAAGTATCATGGAAGAAATGAAGTATGACCACCATGATGCAATGGAGTAGTATTTTATAGGAGTAGCCCAAGATAGTGTAACTAAACTGTATTATTGTGCTAAACATTGGTATGCATAAGAGTCATGTCTGCATATCATTGTTCGAGTTCTTTTTTATACCTAAAATGTTTGAAATCTAAGGTACTTTAGTGTTGATGTAGGAGCTTTGAAGGTGTTGAGGATGCGAACAAAATTCTTTAGCCTTAATGGAAGCACGGAAGAAAGTGTACCCCTTGATGTTCTGTAAAAGGTTCATGTAGTGGAATTGTTAGAGTAAATCGAGGATAGTCAAAAGCACATGGCAAAATTCCTCCAGATTCATTCTGTACATATTGTACTATTTCCTTTCTTGTATTTTTGATCCATAGATTTTGCAGCTCATTTGTAACTGACCCATGAATCCTGGGATCTCCTTTGCATAGTTGTTGTATATATTCAGTTCTATGTGAATAGAATTTGAGCCATTTAAGCCTTGATATTATTTTACATGCTATTAAAGCATTAACCCTATCCTCCTTCCACTTGAAATTTTCTTAGTTCATTTGTTTGCTTCCTTTGAAACCTATGGCCTCCAATACCAATCAATCAAACATTGTGGTCAGCAATTCTTCATCCACCACCACTCATGAATCTTCCCTTCTCGATACTTATTTGAGCCCTTACTACCTTCACCCTTTTGATAGCCCCAGCAACATTTTTGGTTCAAACCCATTGAATGGTCACAATTATCCAACTTGGTGTAGGGCAATGTTAATGGCTCTCACCGTGAAGACCAAAGTTGGTTTTGTCGATGGCTCGATTCCACAACTAGATGAATCTTCTCCCCTTTTTGACCTATGGATGTGGTGCATTATTATGTTGTCTTGGCTTTTTAGCCTATTACTTATGACATTGGTGATAGCATCATCCATTCTGACACATCTCTGACACTGTGGAATGATCTTTGTGATAGGTTTTCTCAACATGATGTTAAAATTTATCTTCATTGGTCAATTATCAATTTCTAGCAAGACCTGCAATCTTTGCCAGCCTATTACAATTGTCTTAACGAAGATCCGTTGAATCGGTACTGGGACCCATATCGGTCGGCAGCTTGATCGGTATGGTACCGGTTCGGTACCATACCGATACGGTACGCTTGGACGTGTCGGTTCTCCCCAATTTTTTTTAAAGCTTTTCAAGTTTGATTAATTAGGAATCAATTTTTTCAACTTTTTTAATGATTTCAACTTTCAAGTAAAATTTGATGTTTTTTTAATATTTCTATGATTCCGATATAACCTAAATGATGCATCTTGTTGTTTTAAAATAGTACAAAATATAAAATGAGTAGTGAGATGTTAAATATTACAAGAAGCAACATAATATATCTTAAAATAAACTAGTGAGGTGGAATATATAAAATAATATAATCAATTGCATATATATAAAGTACAACATACATAATGATATCTAAAACTTCAAGTGGTGTACCTCTCGTAAATATCCAGATCATTAGCATAGTCAGAAGGCATATCAGTCCGTCAATCTAAGTAAGTGGCATTGTAGTTTTGTATGTTCATATTATAGGGAACACGCTTTGGGTGAAGTACTCTCGGATCTCTCATTGAAGCTTTGGCTTTAAGAGGTATCCTCTGGCTGATAATATGGTTGGAGGCGCCCATTCGACTATACCGGCAACAAAATTTGATTTGTAAGATGCTCCGCGCTACGTAAGATGCTCATGTCTACTTTCTTTCTAGCCAGCAGATCTATGACTGCCAAAACTATTATCGCTGCTGCTCTTGGTCTGAATTTAAGTAAATTGGCTCCATACTCTTCATGGAGGCAACAATTGTCTTTTCTTTTTTTTTGGTGCTGCATGCTTACCCTGCGTGCCCCTCTTTGCTTGGTTATACTGGGAGGATGGATGTTGCCCTCCTGATCGAGTCGGCCAGGTAGCGTGGTGGCCTCGTCTAAGCATCTCTCGATCATATCTCTAAAAGGATGTCTCGAAAAAGGAGTTATGTGATGACCGGCTCCCTAGTGACCTCTATGGCTGTGGCTAATTAGTTAGAAGGCGATATGCCCATTGCTCTGCATTGATGCTAGCTTTATTGGCTATAAAACTGGCCGGTCTTGGAGGTGATCCTTGCTCATCAAGCTCTGGCTCCTGCCACTGGCCTACAAGCCATCCGATTATAGGATCATCCTCATCCTCGACAAAATCATTATGGATCGGATCTGTGCACTTTAGCTCCACTTCATTCTGAATGCACTTTAGCCTCAACCTCATATTGTAGTGAATATATATAAGGTCGTTGAGGTGTTTCTATGTTAGACAGTTCTTCTACTTATTGTGGATGCGGGCGAAGGTGGAGCAGTTGTGTTCACAGTCACTCAAGGAGACCGTCTGGAAGAGGATCTGGATAGCTAGCTGCTTAGGAGTTCTAGCGGACAAACCAAATTGAATCCACCATTCAACTACAAAAATATTAAAGAAAATTATATATAAAGTATTATATTAGTAATACTTATGATAACTGTTGAGACTCCAAAGCTTTCGGTGCCCTCTCTAAATATTTTGGTTTGTGAAAAGCACCCGTGTGTGGTTATAAATATATCTGGTGATGGTTTGGGTTGTCTCCCTTGTCCATCAATATGAGGTCGATACGTGCAGTACATGGAGTTCAGAAAATATGTAGCCGCCGCTCCATCAAGATATCTCCAGCGACTTTATATTGTGGCTCTTTATCATTGATGACTTGCACAATATTCTCCTCCCCTACCTGATTAATCACCTCCTCCATCAATATGAGGACGTACATGGCGTCGTGCACCTGATCGGAAGCATCAACCGACTTATGGAAAGTCTTCATATCCCAATATGTCAAGAAGTTGATAATGCTCCGCCTGGTAGGACTGGTCCGACTATCACACATCACTGTCAGTCCATATGTGGGCCACTTGCTCTTGTATGAGGCAACCACTTCTCTAACTCATTATTATTGTTAAAAAGCTCACTCTAGATGTTCTTTGGTCCTAGAGGATCTACACCGGGACCGACAACTTGTATGGTAGAAATGGCCTATAATATGTATTATCTGCCACATTCGCTGGGATGCGGCTAAAGTAGAATCAAGATCCAATAGCTCGCCACATATTCTTGTTCTTATCATTCTTTAGCATTGTGTCTATCCTCTGTTGCTTTGAATTTTGCTAGAAAGGCATGTGGATCTAAATTATGGATGGTGGCTCCTAGTGGAATCTCCTTGAAGGATTTTCTTTTGCTACAAAAAGCCTCCAGCATAGATACAATACGGCTACCGCCTCTACTGACGACCTTTCTAGCTAAGCAGGTTCTTCTGAACTCTGGATCTGTCTTGCTGCTCATAGAATTGGAGCTTGACTCATAGTACGAGGGCCCAAATCGAGCCTTATGCTTGGCTACCTTATCCTGCTGCCGCTGATCATCTAGGCTTGCCTGAATGGCAGTCTAGATTTGTGCCTTGACATTTGGACTTAAAGCCTCCTCTGACTCTCTGGAGTGACGGGAAGATGGCTCTACCGCTCGACAGTCCACCTCCGCCTTCTTAGCAATCCTCTTCTAAGCTGCTTTGAAATCAACAAAGTGCTTCTTCATCAACTACCAAACCTTCTATGTGCTGAGTTACGCTCTGTTCGATGCGACGTTCGCAGCGAAATTCGAACGGAACGTCGTTCATCGCATGAACGCGCCTCGGATCGTAGAATTCAAAATTTTTTTCTGGATCCAAATCCAGAAGATCTTTGAATTCATTAGGGAGGGAAGATTAGGATCTGAGGAAGATTGATTAAGATTCATAAAACTGAAACTAAAATTAGAAGAAATTAATTTGAAGATCTCATCTTCAAAAATTCTGCAGGTGAAGAACACCGCAGCCTGATGATCTATCTAGGTTTCTGTTTGAGCCACACAATTGTCCGGCCTCTACAGGTATCCACACAAGGATCTAATCATCTGAGATAGGGTCTTACTGGAATGCTAGCTCCTTGCAAAGACCTCTCATGACTATCATATAGATTAGAAGATAAAAATCTGCAACATACCTCCTTAAAGAAGAACCCTTTCTTCTTCAACCTTGCTCGCGATGGAGGAAGAGGAGGGAGGAACCTTGCACGTGGATCTTCCTTGCCTTGCTACCGTGGAAGAAGAGGAGGATGATGACCTCTTGCTGCCGTGGAGAAGGAGGAAGAAAGAAGAGGAGGTGTGGAGAGGAAGAGGAGAGAATTTTTTCACAACTTCTCCCTTGCTACCCTTTTATAGATTGGGTTTAGGGCTCCTCCTAATCTTATTAGGAGTATGGGACTATAACCCACCCTTAGATTAATGCCAAGTGTCCAATCCTTATGCTCATAGATGCATGACATGTGTCTATTTAATCAATTGATTAATTTTCTAATCACATTAGGATTCCTAATCTCATTAGGATAATTAATTGATTTGGGAGCATGCATCCTACGACACCATGTGGACTTTAAAGTCCGCATAGTGTGAACATGACTTAAGTTATATTCATCCTACGACGATATGTGGTCTTTAAATTCCGCACAAATCTTGGTTTAATCAAATTGACCCAATCATGAACCCAAATCAATTTGGGTCAAACCCAATTTGATTTGACTCATTAAATCAGCCCAATTGAAATCCAATTGCAATCCAATTGCAATCAATTCCACTTAATTCTTCTTCTATTAACTCACTAATACTTAGTAGGTTAATTCAATCACCAATCATATTAATGATTGATTTCTATTATGATTCCAAATCATAATTATGATAGTCTGACTAATTAAATCGTCTATGTGTGTGACCCCGTAGGTTCTATTCTGACTGGTAGTGAGAAATATTGAGATCTCCATCTCAATATCACTAAAACTCCTTTCAGTGGACTGAAACGATTTCAGTTCTACTCTTAGGGTTCACTGATCACCAAGTGAATACCTTCGAGTCTCACAATCCACTAGTGACACCTAGTAGTATGTGGTGGCAACCCAGCAGAATGGAATATCTGAACCTCTTAGTGCAGTTAGCGTATAATACAATCCCTCTATCATTGATCTCGACGTGATGGAGGTTATGGATATCTCGTCAAACCTCATCGTCTGTCATATGTCAAATTTATACGACTTCCAGTTCGAGATATGGAAAACTCTTTTTTCAAAATACCTGGCCAAGAATTTATCGAACTCAGTCTCATAAATCACATAGGATCACTCCTAATATCAAGGTCGATAGATCCCATCTAGATGCAACCCTATTCCAAAATGAATCTACTGCAGTCAATCCGCACTACAAGGACCCGAATGACTAGGGCTCAAGTTGACATGCTCGTCAAACTACAGCAACCTCACAGTGAATAGCTGAGGCATCGTAGGTCAAAGGACCATTCATACAACTGTAGCATAAGTAGTCACTGACGAGTGGATAGACATCCATGTGACTACTATCTTTGGTCACGCTCAGTACCTTGTTCTCTAACAAGTACTTGCATAATCACTCCAGTGTCTCTACACCGTGGACTCGAGACTCGTCCATCTGACTAAGTGATCTGTGCACTAATCTCAGCGGATCGATCACCGTCCCTCGTGATGGATCCATCGATCAGGAGCATTTAGAAATTAATCCCTATTGACACATGCCTCAAATTTTCAACTCCTTTGAGAATATGTGTCATCATCTATTAATTTTTTGGACGATTTATGGACACATACAAACATGAATGAAAAATAAATTGTCCAATCTTATTTATTAATAAGTGTCAAATTACAAATTTATGCCCCAGATTACAAATATGCGACAGCAACGTTGGCTTCTAAGGCATACTTCTAACAATCTCCCACTTGCACTAAAGCCAATCAGACATATATTTAAGTCCCATTTTTTCAAGATGGACTTCTAATTTCTTCTGACTCAGCTACTTAGTAAATGGGTCCGCCACATTATCAGTGGAGTCTACTCTCTGCACCTCTATATATTTCTTTTCGAGGTAGTCGCGAATTAGATGAAATCGCCGCTGTATGTGCTTGGACTTCCGGTGAGACCTCGGCTCCTTAGCCAGTGCTATGGCGCCGTTGTTGTCGCAGAAAAGGGTTATGGCATCTGATGACATGACTCCTAGCTCTTCGACAAACTTCTTGTACCAGAACGCTTCCTTCGCAGCATCCGATGCAGCAATGTACTCTGCTTCCATGGTAGAATCTGCAATAATCGGTTGCTTGGAACTCTTCTAATTTACCGATCCTCCATTGCATAAGAATACATATCCTGATGTAGATTTTCTATCATCAGGGTTAGTCATGAAGTCTGAATCAGTATATCCTTCTACCTTTAACTCTGTGCCTCCTCCAAAGACCAAAAACAGATCCTTAGTCCTTCTCAAGTACTTAAGGATATTTTTCACAGCTATCCAGTGCTCCTCGTCTGGATTTGACTGATATCTGCTCGTGACACTCACAGCATGTGCTATATCAGGTCGAGTACATAGCATGGCATACATGAGGCTCCCTATTGCCAATGCATAAGGGATCCTATTCATGCGCTGAATCTCTTCAGATGTTTTGGGGCACATCTTTTTGGAGAGATTTATCCCATGCCTTAGGGGTAACAATCCCCTCTTAGAGTTTTCCATGCTGAACCTCTTCAGCACTTCCTCTATGTACATTTTCTGTGATAAGCCAAGCATCCTCTTAGATCTATCTCTATAGACCTTAATCCCCAAAATATAAGATGCTTCACCTAGATCTTTCATGGAGAACTTCTTAGACAGCCATAACTTGACCGATGTGAGCATGAAAATATCATTTCTAATTAGGAGTATATTATCCACGTACAATACGAGGAATACTGTAGCCCTCCCACTGATCTTTTTGTACACATATGGTTCCTCTTCGTTCTTGATGAAATCAAACGATTTGATCACATCATCGAAACGAGTGTTCCAACTCCGAAATGCTTGCTTTAGTCCATAAATGGATCTTTGTAGCTTGCAGACCTTGTGATCACCATCACTGGAAGTGAAACCCTGAGGCTGTTCCATATAGATATCTTCCTCAAGATATCCATTAAGAAAAGCAGTTTTCACATCCATATGCCATATCTCCTAATCATGATAAGCTGCAATGGCAAGCAACGTTCGAATGGACTTCAGCAGGGCAACCGGTGAAAAGGTATCTTGATAGTCAATGCCTTCGCGCTGACTATAACCTTTTGCTACCAATATTGCCTTATAGGTCTCTACCTTGCCATCCGAACCTATTTTCTTTTTGTAGATCCATTTACACCCAATAGGTACTATACCTTCAGGGGATCTACTAAGGTCCATACTTGGTTGGAATGCATGGAGTCTATTTCTGACTTCATCGCATCCATCCATTTTTCGGAGTCGATGTCTAACATCGCTTCGTTGTAGGTCTTGGGATCATTACTATGATCTCTTTCTCCCACGCGGAACTCTTCCTCTATTTTCTCTGTAAGCATACCTAAGTATCTTTCAGGAGAATGGGAGATCCTACTGGATCTACGAAGTGGACGAGGTTCTTCATGTATTGGCTCAATGTGAATAGGTTCACTAGGCTCAATTGCTCGTTGCTCTTCAGAGACTTTCTCTTCGAGCTCAATTTTTCTTCCACTGCCTCTATCAAGAGTAAACTATTTTTTCAAGAAGATGGCATGTCGGCTCACAAATACTTTGTGATCTTCTGGGATGTAAAAATTGTATCCTAACGACTCTTTAGGATATCCAATGAAATGAGCACCAATTGTCCTAAACTCTAACTTGTCCGCCTGGTAGGAACGGACTTAGAGGGAACTCTATTCAATATATAGATAGCTGTAAGTAGGGCATCTCCTCACAAGAATAAGGGTAAGTCAGTGAAGCTCATCATGGATCTGACCATATCCAATAGGGTCCGATTCCTCCTTTCTGACACTCCGTTGAGTTGAGGTGTTCCAGAAGGTGTCCATTGTGAAACTATACCATTTTGTTTGAGATAATCGCGAAACTCTCCACTAAGGTATTCTCCTCCTCGATCTGATCGAAGAACCTTAATGAGTTTTCCTGTCTGTTTTTCTACTTCAAATCTGAATTCTTTGAACCTTTCAAATGCTTCAGATTTATGTCTCATAAGATAGACATAACCATACCGTGAGAAATCATCGGTAAAAGTAATAAAGTAGAAAAATTGACCCCTAGCCTGCACATCGAATGGGCCACACACATTAGTATGTACTAGGGCAAGTATTTCAGTGGACCTCTCCCCATGTCCTACAAAGGGTAATTTGGCCATTTTTTCTTGAAGACAGGATTCACAAATCGGATATGACTTAGAAGTCAATAAACTCAAAAGTCCATGTTTCTCCAATTTATTAATTCTATCTTCTCCTATATGACCAAGTCTGAGGTGCCATAAATACTTTTGATTTATCTCATCTCTAGATCTTTTAGATCCTATGGTACTCACTGTACGCTCAGATACGTTTACAGATACATCCATATGTAAGTGATAGAGACCGTCAATCATAAAACCACGTCCAAACAGTTTATTTTGCAAATAAATAGAAACGTAGTCTTTATTGAAATTGAATTCATAATGTTCCTGTGCTAGACAAGATACAGAAATTAGATTTCTGCTAGCACTAGGTACAAAATAACAATCTCTAAGTATCAAACTAAATCCTGATGGTAAATGCAAAGGGAATGTGTCCACAACAACAGCAACAACTCTTGCTCCATTGCCAACCCTTAGGGTTACTGCACCTTCCGTAAGCCTTCTACTTTTCTTTAGACCCTGCATGGTAGTGCACAAGTGAACACTAGAACCAGAGTCTATAACCCAACTGGAAAAAGAAGAAACCGTTAGATTAGTTTCAATGATGAGCATATTAGACATACCTTCAGAAGGCATGCCACCCTTCTTTCTCTTTATGTTTTCCATGTAGATAGGACAGTTCCTCTTCCAATGGCCGTCTTCATTGCAATGGAAACATTTTCCTTTGGGTTCGGCCTTCTTCTTAGGAACTTTCTTCTTCGGCTTTTTCTCGGTCTTCTGCTTCTTCGTAGGCTTCTTCTTCTTCCCAGTAGACTTTCTCTTGGAAGTAGAAGCTAGCTCAGCAGCGAGAACTGTGCCCCTTGAACCTTTCAAGGCTCCCTCAGTTGTCACCAACATATTCAACAATTCAAGTTTGGTGCATTCAATTTTATTCATATGGTAGTTTACAATAAACTGCCCATATAAAGATGGCAACGATTGTAGGATCAAATCCGTTTGCAAATCCTTGTGCATGGTCATGGCAAGCTTCTCAAGCTCCTCAAGATCCTTGAACATGGTCAAACCATGTTCATGGACGGACTGCCCATCACACATTTTGGCTTTGAAGAGCCGCTTGGACACTTCAAACCTTGCTGCGCGACTCTGTTCACCATACAACTCTTATAGGTGATCAAGTATGTCCTTAGCAGTCTTCATGTTCTCATGCTGACATTGCAATTCGTTGGACATGGATGCCAAAATGTAACACTTAACCTTATTGTCGTCATCCAACCATTTTGCATGCGTCTTACGCTGCTCATTGGTTGCACGGGTTGGTAACACCGGGAGTTCATGGTCAAGAACATAAGCTATCTTTTCGCAACTCAAGACAATCTTCAAGTTGCGGAGCCAATCTTTATAGTTTGGTCCGGTCAACCTATTGTTATCTAGAATTCGAACTATCGGGTTGAAAGCCATTAACATCTGCAGAGAGTAAAGATTCTAATTAGAAATTTGTATTTGACATTAATTTGTTTTAGGAACTTTTAAAACAAAATTGGATCAAATCCTTCCACTATTTTTTGGATCTCTCACACTCCCCTGGTAAAGATACGGAAACCTGCGACTTAGGTTTTCGAGTGGGGTGCTGCGGTCCCATGAATCTACATGTTAGCTCACCTAACAGTTATTGGAGACACATAGATGATGAGTGTACAACTCTTGTACAATGCTTCGTAAGCATATTGAGCTAACCTGGTCTCCAAGTCATAAGGACCTCACCTAACAGTTATTGGACTCGTTCCATGGTTAAGTCAGACCCACCATATATCCTGCGAAAATAAAGCTGTGATTGGGTCCTCACCTAACAGTTATTGGAGCCCAACCCCATCCTTACCCCACAACATCTCATGTTAATAGAGAGGTCCAATCCTCCGATGCAACTAGCCCACTGTATCCAGCCGAGACTAATCAACGCCGGAAAGATCTTAGCAACTCTACTATGGTGGAAGACCAATCAACTTAATATTGGGTAATCAGATCTTAGTGATTCCAACTTTGAGCTTTTCATAGGAGGTAATCGATCAATTGGCCAGGTAAGCAGGTGGGAGGCTCCCCTTACTCAGAGAGTAAGGTCCTAATTAAGTAACCACCTTTGAGCTTGCCTAGACACCAATTAGATCAATTAATCAAATATGGCTAGCTCAATGTATCGTTCACTCTCGATTGATTTAGGAAGGTTTTAGGTCTCTTGGGATTTACATCTAATGTAACCATCTACCCCATACCATATGTCATTCGATTTACATCTTATGTAAATGTCACATTGGTTCAGGTTTACATCCTATGTAATTATGAAACCCTTTCATATATTATGTGATTACATCTTATGTAAATGACATAGTTGTTTCAGTTTACATCTTATGTAAATGTCCTATTGTTTAAGGATTTTATTTACATCTCATGCAAATAAATTTTTGTTTAACTAATACATACATCTCATGCATACATTATTTTAAACATAACCTTAAACAAGTATGAACATTATGATTACCATATGCATCTCATGTATATTTTCAGATCTGAAATTTTAAACCTATTATGCTATTCTCTGGATTTCAGATCATGCATTACTTGATTTAAAACATTATAATCTAATTGCAATTCTAAAATAATTTGCAAGATCATAGCAAATAAAAATCTGCATGCTGAAAATTTCAGCAACCTGAAATTTCACAAGCAGAAAATCCAGCAAGCATAAGTCCTTTAAAAATCAGATTAAAAATGTGGCAATCAATCCTTAGGTCCTAATCATGCTCCCTAGAACCTGGCTCTGATACCACTACTGAGTTACGCCCCGTTCGATGTGACGTTCGCAGCGGAATTCGAACGGGACGTCGTTCATCGCATGAACGCGCCTCGGATCGTAGAATTCAAAAAAATTTTCTGGATCCAAATCCAGAAGATCTTTGAATTCATTAGGAACGGAAGATTAGGATCTGAGGAAGGTTGATTAAGATTCATAAAACTGAAACTAAAATTAGAAAAAATTAATTTGAAGATCTCATATTCAAAAATTCTGCAGGTGAAGAACACCGCAGCCTGATGATCTATCTAGGTTCCTGTTTGAGCCACACAATTGTCCGGCCTCTACAGGTATCCACACGAGGATCTAATCATCTGAGATAGGGTCTTACTGGAGTGCTAACTCCTTGCAAAGACCTCTTATGACTATCATATAGATTAGAAGACAAAAATCTGCAACATACCTCCTTAAAGAAGAACCCTTTCTTCTTCAACCTTGCTCGCGATGGAGGAAAAGGAAGGAGGAACCTTGCACGTGGATCTTCCTTGCCTTGCTACCGTGGAAGAAGAGGAGGATGAAGACCCCTTGCTGCCGTGGAGAAGGAGGAAGAAAGAAGAGGAGGCGTGGAGAGGAAGAGGAGAGAATTTTTTCATAACTTCTCCCTTGCTACCCTTTTATAGATTGGGTTTAGGACTCCTCCTAATCTTATTAGGAGTATGGGACTATAACCCACCCTTGGATTAATGCCAAGTGTCCAATCCTTGTGCTCATAGATGCATGACATGTGTCTATTTAATCAATTGATTAATTTCCTAATCACATTAGGATTCCTAATCTCATTAGGAGAATTAATTGATTTGGGAGCATGCATCCTACGACGCCATGTGAACTTTAAAGTCCGCATAGTGTGAACATGACTTAAGTCATATTCATCCTACGACGATATGTGGTCTTTAAAATCCGCAAAAATCTTGGTTTAATCAAATTGACCCAATCATGAACCCAAATCAATTTGGGTCGAACCCAATTTGATTTGACTCATTAAATCAGCCCAATTGAAATCTAATTGCAATTCAATTGCAATCAATTCCACTTAATTCTTCTTCCATTAACTCACTAACACTTAGTGGGTTAATTCAATCACCAATCATATTGATGATTGATTTCTATTATGATTCCAAATCATAATTATGATAGTCTGACTAATTAAATCCTCTATGTGTGTGACCCCGTAGGTTCTATTCTGACTGGTAGTGAGAAATATTGAGATCTCCATCTCAATATCACTGAAACTCCTTTCAGTGGACTGAAACGATTTCAGTTCTACTCTTAAGGTTCACTGATCACCAAGTGAATGCCTTCGAGTCTCACAATCCACTAGTGACACCTAGCAGTATATGGTGGCAACCCAGCAGAATGGAATATCTGAACCTCTTGGTGCAGTTAGCGTATGATACAATCCCTCTATCATGGATCCCGACGTGATGGAGGTTATGGATATCTCGTCAAACCCCATCGTCTGTCATATGTCAAATTTATACGACTTCCAGTTCGAGATATGGAAAACTCTTTTTTCAAAATACCTGACTAGAAATTTATCGAACTCAGTCTCATAAATCACATAGGATCACTCCTAATCTGTCAAGGTCGATAGATCCCATCTAGATGCAACCCTATTCCAAAATGAACCTACTGCAGCCAATCCGCACTACAAGGACCCGAATGGCTAGGGCCCAAGTTGACATGCTCGTCAAACTACAGCAACCTCACAGTAAATAGCTGAGGCATCGCAGGTCAAAGGACCAGTCATACAACTGTAGCATAAGTAGTCACTGACGAGTGGATAGATATCCATGTGACTACTATCTTTGGTCACGCTCAGTACCTTGTTCTCTAACAAGTACTTGCATAATCACTCTAGTGTCTCTACACCGTGGACTCGAGACTCGTCCATCTGACTAAGTAATCTGTGCACTAATCTCAGCAGATCGATCACCGTCCCTCGTGATGGATCCATCGATCAGGAGCATTTAGAAATTAATCCCTAATGACACATGCCTCAAATTCTCAACTCCTTTGAGAATATGTGTCATCATCTATTAATTTCTTGGACGATTTATGGACACATACAAACATGAATGAAAAATAAATTACCCAATCTTATTTATTAATAAGTATCAAATTACAAATTTATGCTCCAGATTACAAATATACGTCAGCCACGTTGGCTTCTAGGGCATACTTCTAACACTATGGGCATTTTCGGCACAAATATGTCGGAGTGATCATCAGCTAAGTACTGCTTCAACCTAGTTGTCCCTCCTTTCTTGAACTCAATGTTGCACTAGTTGCACTTCTAGTGGTGCCAACCCGAGAGCATTTGATGCAGGAGCATAAACGCAAGCCTGGAGCATGCGTGGAGATTGAGTCCCCTCTTTGGGTGAGTACCAAATTACATCGGGTCCACAACGTTCCAGCACCGAATTATAGTGGGTCCAAGATTTTCAACACCTAGTTACTGAGGATGATAGTGTTATTTTGATGATTAACAAGCAATAATCGAGAGTATGTTATAAGTTAAATCGATACTTCATTTATAAGTCTGTTACTCTCAATATATTTGTATAATAAGATAAAGATGCGTTTCATTGTTTATATGAATGAATCTAACCTTGAGTTGCAGTAAAGTGTGGATTGAGTCGACCCAAAGGTTGATTGGGTCGACTCCGGCACATCAAGAAAGCATTTGGCACACTTCTGCAAAAATGGCACAGATGAACAGTAAGTTGGGTCGACCCAAGGAAAGCATGAGTCGACCCAAACTTCAAGCTTCTCAACAACTCAGAAAATGGTTCTCTGGAAATACTGAGAGGGTCGACCCAAGATGAAGTTGAGTCGACCCAAGCTTGAGTCGACCCAAACCCTGAGAGGGTCGACCCAAAGGCAAGACAGAACAGATGACAGAAAAGGTTCTCTGGAAACCCTGAGAGGGTCGACCCAAGAAGAAGTTGAGTCGACCCAACTGAACCTTGAGTCGACTCAAAGAAATGTTAGGTCGACCCAAGTGAAGGAAGGCTGATTGCAAGTTTCTGTGTTTCTGAGAGGGTCGACCCAAGGAAAGTTTGAGTCGACCCAAGTGAAAGTTGGGTCGACCCAAGGACAGGTTGAGCCGACCCAAACAAGGGCAGAAGCATAACGGCTAGTTCTGCAGAAGTACTTTTTGTCCTTCCAACAGTGAGTAACGGCTAGTTTTTGAATTCTAACGATTGGGGCTTGTCCAATGGATGAAGGAAACTATTTAAAGTGGCACTATTCATCAGAGAGAACAACCTTTCCAAAGAATATCAAAGTGTACACAAGAAAGAGAAAGTGCCCTAATCTTCCTCATCCAAGTGCTTCATTCAAGAGACAAAAGAAAGTGGTTGAGCAGATTCGAAGAGTCATTAAGAGCTCCATCCACCCTTGAAGAGTGAAGCATCCTTGACAAAGAAGAGAGAAGTCACATCAAGCGATAACTATTCTCTAAACTCTTCTTTGTTGATCATATTGCTATATTTGCTCATCTAGGAGCTTAAATCTTCTTTCTTTGTTTATTAAACTCCTTGTAAAGGTTAGTTGGTTAACCCGCAAAACCAACGGAATAGGTTGATTGGTGAACCCGTAAAACCAATTGTAAAGGTTCGTTGGTGAGCCCGTAAAACCAACATAGGTTCGTTGGTGAGCCCGTAAAACCAACATAGGTTTTTGGTGAACCCGGAAAACCAAAGTGTAAAGGTTTTTGAATTGTGAGCCCAAAAAACAATCCAACTGTAATCCTCGAGATTATAGTGAATTTCCAAGGGATCGCTTGGGGAGTGGACGTAGGTGCTTAGGATAGCACCGAACCACTATACTTCTTGTTGTTTGTATTGTGCTTTGTTTAATTCAACTAACTCATCAATTGACATAAGTAAGATAGTTAAAATTAAGAGAAACCAATTCACCCCCCCCTCCTCTTGGCTTGTCACCTTGGGCAACAAGTGGTATCAGAGCAAGGTGCTCCAATAGTACTTATTGATCTCACAATCAAGAGTTAAAGATCATGACAACCCAAATGGGATGTTCTATGAGTGAGGGGCAATCCACAAATAGACCTCCTCTATTTAATGGCACAAACTACACATACTGAAAAGCTAGGATGAGGATATTCATTCAAGCTTTAGACTATGAATTATGGTACATTATTACTAGAGGACCTCACACACCCACACTTAATATAGAGGGCACTATCATACCCAAACCAGAAATGGATTGGAATGAAAGTGATAGAAGATTAGCACAGTTAAATGCAAAAGCAATTAATGTACTTTACTGTTCATTAGATGTAAGTGAATTTAATAGAATATCTACTTGCGTCTCTGCAAAAGAAATTTGGGACAAACTTGAGGTCACTCATGAAGGGACTAATCAAGTTAAGGAGTCAAAAATAAACATATTAGTACATAAGTATGAATTGTTTAAAATGGAATCCACTGAGTCCATAACTGATATGTTTACTCGTTTTACTGAAATTATAAATGGGCTTAAGAGTTTAGAAAAGTTTTATACTAACTCTGAATTAGTGCGAAAAATTCTCAGGTCTCTACCAAGAGTTTGGGAGGCCAAGGTAACTGCAATTCAGGAAGCTAAGGACCTCAACACACTGCAATTAGAGGAACTTCTAGGATCACTCATGATCCATGAGTTGACCATGAGGCAAAATTCAGAAGATGAGGTCAAGAGAAGAAAGCCCATTGCCCTAAAGTCTACCACCCCTAAACAACAAACTGAGTCGGAAGATTCAGATGATGATGAATTGGATGAAGAAGGAATGGTTATGCTTGGAAGAGAATTCAGAAAGTTTATGAGAGGTAAAAATAGATTTCATAAAAAGAAACCCTTCTTCAAAGGTAGCTCAAGCAAAGAAAAGGGTAAGGACAAAGAAAAGGAAAAAGAAACTCCTATTTGTTATTAGTGTAACAAATCCGGGCATTATAAGATAGATTGCCCAGAATTGAAATGGATGGCAAGAAAACTGAAAAAGAAGAACTTCATGGCTGAATGGAGTGAAAGTGAGGAGTCAAGTTCAGAAGAGGAAGATCATCAAGAGACGGCCCAAATGTGTCATATGGCCAATGACGATGAGGTAGATTCTGAACTTGAATGTGATTTTACTGTTGATGAATTACATGATGCATTTTTAGAACTAATGGAAGAACATAAAAGACTAATCAATAAAAATAAAGTTCTAAAAGAAGAAAATCAATCTCTTATCAAAGATAAGTTAAAACTATCTCATAACTATGAAACATTAAGTAGGAAACTCACAAATGAAACCAAGAATCTAATTGCTGAAAATGTCAAGTTAAAAGAAGATGCTGAAAAATATAAATCCTTAGTAGATAAGTTTACACTTAGTTCAACCAAATTAAATATGATTCTTGATAGTCAAAAAGCTGTATATGATAAGGCTGGATTAGGTTATAAAACAAATAGAAAACAAAAATACTTAAAGAATATTTTTGTTAAAGCTAAAAATGAAAATATTACTTGTCATTGCTGCAATAAATTAGGATATAAAGCATATGAATGTAACTATAGAAAGTCCAATCAAAACAAATTGAGTAATAATTATAAGATTAAATTCAAGAAAGTTTGGGTTCCAAAAGGAACATCAAGTACTAACCCTAAAGGACCCAACATAGTTTGGGTACCTAAAGCTCTTTCTTGATCTTTATTGCAGGGGTGTCTTGCAGCTAATAAAGAGAAAAAACGATGGTATCTAGATAGCAGCTGTTCAAGACACATGACCGGTGACGTAGACCAATTTGTCACCTTGGAATCTAAGAAGGGTGGAGTAGTAACCTATGGAGACAATGGTAAAGGGTATATCATTAGAAAGGGTAAAATTTTCATTACTCCATCTATTTTCATAGAAAATGTCTTATTAGTTAAGGGTTTGAAACATAATCTACTTAGCATAAGTCAATTTTGTGATAAAGGATTTAAAGTCACATTTGAAGCATCAGTATGTATAATCACAAATCCTAAAGACAATAGCATTGTACTTGTAGGACAAAGGCAAAAAAATATTTACATGGTAGATCTTCATGATTTAAGCAAGAAAAATGGATTATGCTTAATTAATAATGAAGAAAAGAAAAATGAAACAAGTTGGCTTTGGCATCGTAGACTAGGACATGCTAGTATGGAATTAATATCAAAACTAGTCAATAAGGAATTAATAAAAGATGTGCCAAAGTTGATTTTTGAAAAGGACAAAATCTGTGGACCATGCTCATTAGGAAAACAAACTAAATCATCATTCAAATCAAAGAATATAGTATCAACAACTAGGCCTTTTGAACTCATACACATGGATCTATTTGGACCCACTAGAACTACGAGTCTAGGAGGGAAGAAGTTGTTGGGAACCCGCCCATGCCGCTGATATTTCAAAAATTTTTCAGATGGCAGCGGAATCGGAATGCACGAGTTCGACGTTCATCTCATGAACGTTGTTTCGAGACCTTTCGTAATTAGATAGGAATTAAATCCTTTTAAAACTAATAGGAAGATCAAATCTTCACCTTGCGCGGGTAGATGATCACCGCGAATCTGAATTCGTGGTTTTAGGAAGAGGGTTCGCTTGAAGCCGTTCAAACGTCCGGCCTCTACGGGTATCCACACGAAGCAGGATCCGATCCAAGCTCTCTATCTCACCGGGGTGCTAGCTCCCTTGCAGAGATAGCTTTTGATGGCTGATCTCCTCTCTTTCAATCAACTCTTGATTGCACTTGAGAGGAGGAAGAAGAAGGATGAAGAAGAGGAAGAAGATCACAGCCTTTCGCAGCCTTCTTCTTTGTCTTGCGTTGGAACAAGGAGGGAGGAGGAAGGGACCCGTCAAGCACCTTCTTTTCTTTTCCTTGCTGTCGGCTGAAACAAGGGAGGGAGAGGGTGGCCACGGCACCAAGGGAAGAGAGGAATCCAATACATAGGGCGCCGGCCCCTAGTCCTCTTCTTAAAGGGATTGGAGCTCCTAACATTTAGGAGTTCCATGACAACTTACCTAAGAAGGGGCGCCGGCCCTAGCTCCTCATGTCGCCCTAGCCAAGTGGAGAGGGGCTGATGTCCCTCTTACTTGGTTAACCTAATCCTCTTCCAAAGAGGATTAGGTGCCTCTCTCATGGTTTAATCCTAATCTAATTAGGATTAGCCAATTTTGGGTTCAATCTATGCTAGTCCTAATCCAATTAGGACTTGGATGAATCATGACTCAATTGAACTCTTCAATCCTAATCCAATTAGGAGTCATGTTGATTCATTAGATTATTAATTAATTTAGACTTGAGGAATCCTAATCTAATTAGGATTTGTTTAATTTTAGTCCTAATCCAATTAGGACTCTATTTGAATCCAAAGTCCTAATCCAATTAGGATTTCTAGGAATCCTACTCCAAGTAGGAATCCAATTTTGATTCAAAACTCCTAATCTCATTAGGATTGAGGAATCCTATTCCAAATAGGAATCCCAGTCCTACTCCAACTAGGATTTCCAGTCCTAATCCAATTAGGACTCTAGGAATCCTACCCGAAGTAGGACTCTTGTTTCAAGTCCAATTAATTAATTCCCTTTGTTCCTTCTTCAACTTCTTATCAATCAAATTGATTTCTTGTGATTCCTAATCACGATTTCAACCATCGGATCGGTCAATACTTCTAGTGTGTGTGACCCCATAGGTTCTATTCTGACTGGTAGTGAGATATATTGTGATCTCTATCACTATATCATTGAAAACTCCTTTCAATGGGTTGGAACGATTCCAACTCAACTCATTAGGGTTTATCGATCATCAAGATAATCCCTATGAGTCCCACCATCCACCAGTGACACCTAGCAGCATGTAGTGGCTACCCAGCAGAATGGAATGATGAACCTCTAGGTGCAGTTAACATGTGATACAGTCCTACTATCGTGGATCCCTACAGGACGGAGGTCATGGACAACTCGTCAAACCCCATCGTCTGTCATATGTCAAGATTTATTCGACTCGAGTTCGATAGTGAGAAACTCTTTCTCCACTGTGCATACTGCCCCGGCCGAGGTCTTACGAACTCAGTCTTATAAATCACATAGGATCTCTCCTTATCTATCAAGGTCGATAGATTCCATATAGGTGCATACCCTACTCCTACAGTGAACTTACTGCAGCCAATCTACACTGCATGGACCCATATGGCTAGGGACCATGTATGTGTGCAGTCAAATTACAATAACCCCACTGTGAGCAGCCGAAGCACCGCAGGTCAAAGGACCAGTCACACTACTGCAACATCAAGCAAGTCACTGACGAGTGGATAGACATCCAAGTGACTTCTTGTATTGGTCACGCTCAGTACCTTTGTTCTCTAACAAGCACCTGCACTATCACTTCAGTGTCCCTACACTGTGGACTCAAGTCTCGTCCATCCAGAAGGAGAGTGATCTGTGCACTGATCGGGTCGATCACCGTCCTCGTGATGATCCTTTGATCAGGAGCATTTAGAAATTAATCACCAATGATACATGGCTCAAATTCTCAACTCTTGAGAATATGTATCATCATCTTATTAATTTCTTGGACGATTCATAGACACATAAACAATATGAATGAAAAGATGCCTTTTATTTATTCAATAATAAATAGTCAAGTACAAAATTATGTCCCTAGAATCAACAATGTGTCAGCTAAATTGGCTTCTAGGGCATACATCTAACAATCTCCCACTTGCACTAAAGCCAATTGGTCATATATCTTAGGCCCATCTTCTCAAGGTGGGCTTCAGTCTTTTGCTGACTCAGCTGCTTAGTGAAAGGGTCTGCCACGTTATCCGCGGAGTCTACTCTCTGCACCTCTACATATTTCTTCTCCACATAGTCGCGTATGAGGTGAAAGCGCCGCTCTATATGCTTAGACTTCTGATGAGACCTTGGCTCCTTAGCAAGGGCTATGGCGCCATTGTTATCGCAGTAGAGTGTTATGGCATCTGATGTCATCACATCCAGCTCTGCAATGAATTTCTTGAACCAGAAGCCTTCCTTAGCAGCTTCAGAGGCGGCGATGTATTCGGCTTCCATAGTAGAATCAGCAATGATCGGTTGTTTAGAACTCTTCCAATTCACCGTACCACCATTGCACAAGAACACGTATCCAGATGTTGACTTCCTGTCATCGACATCAGTCATGAAGTCTGAATCTGTGTACCCTTCTACCTTTAACTCTGATGATCCTCCAAAAACCAAGAATAAATCTTTAGTTCTTCTCAAGTACTTAAGAATATTCTTCACAGCTGTTCAGTGTTCTTCACCTGGATTCGACTGATATCTGCTTGTGACACTCACAGCAAGAGCTATATCAGGTCGTGTACATAGCATGGCATACATGAGGCTTCCTATTGCCGATGCATAAGGAATCTTGCTCATGCGTTGAATCTCCTCAGATGTGTTGGGGCACATCTTCTTGGAGAGATGAATTCCATGCCTTAGGGGTAAGAGACCCCTCTTGGAGTTTTCCATGCTGAACCTCTTCAGCACCTCCTCTATGTACATTTTCTGTGACAGGCCAAGCATCCTTTTAGATCTATCTCTATAGACCTTTATTCCCAAAATATAGGATGCTTCCCCAAGGTCTTTCATGGAGAATTCTTTTGACAACCAGACCTTGACCGAGGTTAGCATGGGAATATCATTCCCAATCAGGAGAATGTCATCTACGTACAGTACGAGAAAAACGACAGCACTCCCACTAACCTTTTTATAAACACATGGTTCCTCCTCGTTTTTGATGAAATCAAACGTTTTGATTGCATCATCGAAACGAGTGTTCCAACTCCGAGAGGCTTGCTTTAGTCCATAGATGGATCTTTGCAGCTTGCAGACCTTGTGATCTCCATCACTGGAAGTGAAACCCAAAGGCTGTTCCATATAGATATCTTCATCAAGATATCCATTCAGGAAAGCAGTTTTCACATCCATCTGCCAGATTTCATAATCATGAAATGCTGCAATGGCAAGCAATGTTCGGATGGATTTTAGCATGGCTACAGGTGAAAAGGTCTCCTGATAGTCAATGCCTTCGCGTTGACTATACCCTTTCGCCACAAGCCTTGCCTTATAGGTCTCTACCTCTCCATCCGAACCTATCTTCCTTTTGTAGATCCATTTGCATCCAATAGGTACAATACCTTCTGGTGGATCTACTAAGGTCCAGACTTGGTTGGAATGCATGGAGTCTAACTCTGACTTCATAGCTTCCAGCCATTTCTCGGAATCGATATCAGATATCGCCTCGTTGTAGGTTTTGGGATCCTGTATGTGATCCCTATCTCCCACTAGGAACATTTCCTCTGTATCCTCTTCTAGTATACCTAAGTATCTATCGGGAGGATGGGAGACCCTACTAGATCTACGAGGTGGTTGAGGGACATCGTGTACTGGCTCCTTATGAATAGGTTCTATAGGATCCATGACTCGTTGCTTTTCAGAGACTTTCTCTTCAAGCTCAATTGTTGCCCAAGGTGACAACCCAAGAGGGGGGGTGAATTGGGTTTTCTAAAAATTATGTTCCCTAATTTTTACTTTGAATAGAATGCAGCGGAATAATAAGATGTTATTTACTTAAGCTCTAGGCAATTACAAGTAAAGCAGTGGAAGATTAAGCTAGAGCAATTATACTATGGCTTTAGGGTGCAATTGATCTAACATTAACTTATAGTTGTATGATCAATTTTAATCTATGTGTATGGTAAGAATGGAGTGGAAGCTAAGCAAATCACTTATAACTCTATAGAAACAAATCTAGAGATATTACACAATCAAGCATGAATGGAAGGCATGAAATACAAGAGATAAAGCATCACAAACACAAAGATGTATAGTGGTTCGGTGCACCCCAGCACCTACATCCACTCTCCAAGACCTCTTGGAAATTTCACTATAATCCCTTAGATTACAGTCGGTTGTTTTACAAGCTTACAACCCAACTTGTTGTTTTGCGAGATCACAACGAACTCGGTCGGTTTTCACAGGCTCACCGACTAGAACCAACCGATTGTTTTCACGGGCTCACAATCCAACCCAGTTGGTTTTCCCAAAGGCTCACCAACCACAACCTTACAATGATTGTTTTTCGGGTTCACAATCAACCCGGTTGGTTTTCCCCAAAGGCTCACCAACCACAACCTTACAACGTTGGTTTTTCCCTTTGGCTCACCAACAAACCTTAACCCCTTGATTCAATCCCTTGATTGAATCAAGTTACAAGATATTAGAACAAGAGTTTAAATCAAATACAAGCTTCTCAAATAAGCAAATATAGCAAATGTAAATAAGTAAAGAAAAGAGAAGAAGCCCTCAAACTAATTTGTAGATGGAGGAACTCGGCTTCTTCTTCACTTGCCCCCTCTTCTGATTTTGCACGAAGTAGAGGATCTCCGAGGCCGCACACGGATGGAGAGGAAGCTTTGGGATTCACTTGGATGCTCTTCTTCTCTCTATTTTACTTTGAATGGCCCTTTTGTGCTTATGGAAGATTTTCCTTGTAATCTCTTTCAAATCTCTTCCCTAAATATTTTTCTCCCACTTCCATACCTTCTCTCCTAGCTCTTCTCTTGATTTTATAGCTTTAGAGGGAGTCCCAACAAAAATCTAGCCGTTAGAGACAAAAATAGAGCCGTTGGAATCAAGAAAAAACTAGCCGTTATGCCTCCCAGCGTGCTCGAGTCGACTCGGCTGAAGTAGGAGTCGACTCGGCTGAAACAGGAGTTGATCTGTGAATAGTAGTCTGCCGGCACTGTAGCTGGGAGTCGACTCCTGAAGTTGGGAGTCGACTCCTGAAGTTGGGAGTCGACTCGAGATCACTGTAGCGCAGAAAATCAACTCTCTGTCTTTTTATTTGTTCTCAGTCGGAGTCGACTCGTAGAGTCCCGGAGTCGACTCGAGCACTGTTCCTTGAAACTCTAGAGTGCCAGAGTCGACTCGAAACTTCCAGGAGTCGACTCGAGGACTATTCTTTTGAATTTTTCTTTGAATTTGCTCCTTCAACTTGAATTCTTTGAACTTGAAGCTTGGGCCAATGAATTGTAGCTTTCTTCCAACTTTTCTTGAGAACTTTGGAGGCCTTCTTGTATTCTTCCAACTTGCTATGTTCCTTGCAAAATAAATATCTTTCTCCTTGCAACACAAACATTAGTATTTATACTTCAAGGTTTTGTGATCATCAAAATCAATCTTTGAATCAATCTTTGGGTCATCAGTCTCCCCCTTTTTGATGATGACAAAACTTGGAGTATATGCAATATAAAAGATATTGTTTTCTAGAAGTAATACATAGCAAAGTTGCATGAAGTAGAAAACATATATATTTAAAAAACATACTTCATGATAATGCTTTAGATTTAATCAACTTAAGATAATCAATATATGTCAATTCCAGCTGATTTGTATTCAATTCAAAACATAAAGCATTATGAGCATATACTTAGATATTTCTCCCCCTTTTTGACAACATCAAAAAGATAGGGAAACATTAAGCACAAAGATCAGAATACTCATATATTTCTTTTCCTTATTGTACTCTGATTTGAATGTTAAATTATTGCAAGGATATGAATCATATAACTCAAGGCAATAATATTGGAATCAGATTAATGAGCACAGATCAGAGCCAATTAAGATAATTTCAGAACAGAACACATTAAATGTGATTTCAAGAAGTTTTCTAATTTGATACCACAGATAGTTTTCTATTCAAGTGTAGGTGGAATCTTCCTTAGGTTAATCCAAGAAGTACTACACGAGTGGAATCTTCCTTTGAATGATATTCAAAGAAAACACGAGTGGAAATCTAACCTCTCTTCAATAATAAGTATGAAAGCTTGTTCATTTAAGACCTTTTGCCCAATCTATTAAGTATTTTATCAAACATGAGAGCAATTTTAGTTAATTTTCAGAGTAAAAGATCAAAACTTATATATTTGAGAGACATATCATCATGTTGGATCATTAATTTTTAATGTCTTCAAAGTTCTTTTATTCCTTTAGAAAATAAGCACAATTTGATACATATATAAAAATATAAATTGGCACAGAATTGACGTTCTAAAGAGCAAGCTAATTAGGACTTATTAGTGAATTTCAAAATAAATTTTCTAAGAGATACTCAAGACCATTCAACACGTTATTCTCCCCCTTTGTCATTAAGTTAAAGGCTCTTAAGAGCAACTTGCAATTTGGTTCATGATTTATGCATAAGATATACTAACCAAATAACACGCCTCAAGGTGTATCATAAAGGTTTTCAGATTTAAATTTCAGATGATACATATTGGAGAGTATTAGGATCACTTTTCATTTAGTATTCTTTCTCTCTCCTTTATAAATTTATGCAATTAAGTTCCATCAGACCTCTCCTTCTGAAATTTTCTTTCTCCCCCTCAATTGATCATTCCATCTAAGAGTTTTAAAATTTGAAGATAATGTTCAATAAAATCGTCAATCTCAAAAATATATTTTCTATAAGTTTCAGCTTATTTTCACAAGACTCAAGGTTTGAGATAAGACAACCTTTATAGAACTCATCTCAAGGTAATTAAAGCATGTCTTGCAATATAAGGAGGTTCATCAAAATCAATCCATAAAGTGCAAGGTATGCATCAAATTGAAGTGACTTTAGGATAAGATACTGAATATCTAAAGCTCCCCCTTAAAAGATGCATTCTTCTTTAATCTTTCTTTTCTTTTGTCGAATTTCAGATTTTAATGATAAACATGAATAGAGCTGAAACTTTATGATATCAAGAATGTAGAGTGATCTAGAAATATTCACAATTTATAGTAATCACTCTTTTTAATCTTTTAAGAACAAGTTATGCTTTCTCCTAATCTTAGAGAAAATGTATGAAAATATTAATCAAAAGTAATTCATTTGAAGCTTAGTTTCTTTCAAAAGCATTTACATTTTCTTTCTTTTAGATCATTCACTCTATTGATGAAAGTCTTTAATGATATAGGAGAAAAAAAAAACATATAGATGATCATGGAAGTATATGTATTTATAGAACTCAATTTCTTAATCACAATTTTTCAGCAATGTATACATGAAACTCAATAAATTTTTAAATATTAAAATAAAGTCATATATTTTAAAAATATTTACTTGCAATCAAGATCATTGAAAGACACATCATTTAGACCAATATTGGTACATTTTAATGATAAGAAAAGATATGTTTCGGATGCGTATCGGAGCAATCAAAATAAATTCTGTTTTTCTTACATTAACATTTTATTTAGTAATCATATGGAGTTTAAGCTTTTATACAAAATCAAATTCTGAATTTCATAAAGATTTTCAATAGAGGCCTTTTAAGTCATAATTTGAGATATGTATCTTTCACATTGTGGCTCATCTTAAATTATTATGATTGAAAAATACATATTTCAATACCATTAAAGCACTTTCAGAATCTTTGTGTTTAATTTTGAGTTTTGATACAAAATAAAGGATATTTTAACAAGTATTAGGACATTATGTATCAAAGTTAGGCGAGTAGAAAGATAGATCAAAATCAATTTATTTTCCCTAAATAGAGATATTCTTCTCTTCTCCTTTCTACAATTTTATTTAGCTTTCAGATTTTAACAATGATTGTGAATGACAAATCTGAAATTTCTTTTCAATAAAACTAAACAAAAGATGTTATGTAGCAATTCATGCATTCAATCAAATTGTCCAAGTATGAAACATTACAAAATATTGAGAACCCATAAATCAAGACATCATACTATATGCAAAATATATTAAGTGTTAAGTCATGCATTAAAATAATAATAACAAGCATGTCAAGGATCAAAATCAATTCTTTTCAAATACACTCCCCCTATTTAAATATCATCTTGCATTGACTTCATCCTTATGGTGTGTTTCCAAGTGACTAATAATTAGACTTGATTCTTCTTATATATTTTCATTTACTTTGTCTTTCATTTTCAACTTTCTTATGCTTTATATTCTATTTGCTCCCTATCCGGTGGAGTTGGGAAGGGGCACGAGGTACTACCACTAGCCTCCCTCTTGTGCCGTCCCTAATATGCCCTACACCGAATAGTTGGGTCAAATAGTGCCGGGTACTACCACTAGCCTCCCCATTGGCACCATCCCTATGATGAGCAATATAGAAGGATTAAAATGTTTGCTTCGAATTCTCCCTGTTTAAGTGTAATTAATTATGGATTTTATCCCTTCCAAATGTGCCAAATATATTATGCTTGTTTTACTTTTCCTTAAGATTGGAGTATTTGCCTTTGCTTAGATTCTACACCTCTTGAATAATATTCATTTTCTTTTCTTTATCTCTCTCTCTTTTTGTTATTCTCAAGTAATTTACATGAAAGAGCAGAATAAAGAATTAATCTTGTGTATCATATATATGTATATCATGCAAATAACATTTTTATTATGCTCATGGATTCATAACTTCTCACAAGTTATTTTACATCAAACTTTTAAGCATATACTTGTGTATTTCATGGTTATGATATAGGCAAAGAAATCATTTAGTTTAGGCAAACCATGAAACAATTTCTAAGAGCATAAGTCAATCAATATGTATAGAGCCATGATATCAAAAGTTAATAATTAAAGAACTTAATCATGCCATAATAAGACTTAAGTTGTTGACTTTGCTCAAGAAGTATCTAGAATTACCAATCCATTCTGCATTCTTCAGTCAAATACCTACTAGATTTCTTATGTATGAACCTTTGGCTGAAGAAGGTCCTCTCTCTTGTTTGCAAGTGAATGTTTATTGTATCTTACATGGAGATATCATTCAAGTTGAGATCTCTCATTTTCTTGCTCAAGGATCCTGCATTATTAATAAACTCCTTTTCTTTCTTGAAAGAAAGTCATTGGTTTCTTCAAGATACAAAACATTCATCCAACATATTTTTTTTTAACTAGATGACTCAATATAAGATATGACAATAGTTGAATATTGAGTCACTTTACGCCAGAGATTGCCTAAATATAAGCAAGCACATATCACTTGAACTAAAGAGATAGTTTCATTAACCAAGATGGTTCAAGGACAAGTATGTGAGGCAATAGGAAGTTTTATCAAGGTCAAATCAATTTCTCAAAAACGATTTAGATTTTATTTACTTAAGATAATTATTAATAAGACATGCTAGCTAAGTTTTAATCAACTTATCTTAAACAGTTGTTTCTATCAAAATTCAGATTATGATTTATTTGTTATCAATAAAATATGATTCATTAAACTTAGATTGAAGGCTTGCACAAGTGCACATAATGAGCATACAATCTGGTCTACTAGCTGTATGATCAAATAATTATTCTATCATGCTTCACTACAGCTTTAAAATAATAGATCTACTTTGTTCATCCTTTTCAAATTCTACAAGATGGGGTTATAGACATACCTTCTTCATGCCAATCTTCTATAAGAGTTTTCTTGTGGACTAACTTTGGTCAATGAAGATCCCCTTTCTTGTTTGTCTTAATTTGGAGTTTGAGAGAAGATGTTAATTCATTCATCATACGTATTTCAAACTCACCTTACATGAGCTCAGTAAAATCTTCATATAACTCTTCATTAGTAGAACCAAAAATGATGTCATCAATGCATATTTTGAGCAAACAAGATATCACAAATTCTTCTTTTTGATGTGTAGATTTATCACTATTACTTTCTATCAAAAAGGTTACTTAAGCTTTTATATTATGCTTTTGATGCTTGTTCCAAATTATATATTGCTTTATCATATTTGTAATGAGTGTTTTCAAATATGGTGGTTATTTAACATATATCTTCTTTAATAAAGTAAGCATATAGGAGTCCATTCTACACACTCATTTGATAGAATATAAAGCTCATAAAGCAAGCAAATAATAATGGTGATCTTTACTTCTAATCATGCAAGAATCAAGATCTATTTCATCTTCTAAGCAAACAATTTTTCTTCATTAAATGTATTTCTGAAAAACTCAATTTGGTTATAATTATTAACAAGTTTTTAGATTGTTATATGTAAAAGATTAACCATATACATATATAATTTAATTTTAGTATTTTGATAATAAATCAGTAGTCTCATAAAGAATAAGATACCTTGATATTTTTGCACCTAAAAACTTTTCATTGAATACTCTATATGCATTGCTTGATGAATGATATCCAAGGGTAGACATATTTCTATCAGATTTGGCATTATTTTCATAAGAGCATATTAAGCATAACATGTACGACTGAAAAATGTGAAAGATATGCAATGGTTCATTTTCCATTTTTTCAGAAGATCAAAAGGAGTTTTCATCAAAAAATAGATCTAATAGAAATCATATGTATGACAAACAGTGATGATAGCTTTTTTTTAAAAAAATTATTTAAGTAGATGACTATCATACACAATTGTCTTTTTCATTTCTTCAAGAATTCTATTAACCCTATTTTACTTAAGGTGTCCTTAGTGCTGAAATAATTAATTTCTGTATAAACTTTATCAGGATTTTGGTTTTCAACATTGTGCCATGATACTCTTTATCTTCACAGTTTGGAAACCTTTATCATTTGAAACATTTTTACATGATTTAGCAAATACAGAAAATATTTTAATTTTATTTGCCAAGAACAAATCCAATGTAAGCTTTTGAAAACTTAGTGATGGAAACAACAATTTAGAAATTGATTTTTGTTTGTTTCCTTAGTTAGCATGCATAGCAAACTTTGACCTTTCAGAAGATAATCTAAGTAAGCCAATGGCAAGGTCTTTTGAGATTATGTACATACTAGCATGAGTTGATTTTATATGCCAAAGATGGTTTCTTTAATCTTGGTATTCATAGTGCATATATTCAAAAGCACACCAAGTACACATTATCATATCTATGATCAATAAACAATAATGCCATGGATAAAAAACTCTCAATCAAGCATATAGAGAATTCATAGAGTTATTTTTAATAAATTGATTAATCATTTAGCAACTTATCCAATAGTGAGTAAAGTATACTATAAAATGAAGTGATTTGATTATATTTCCAAAAGTATTTTCTATATCATAAAATTGATCAATACTTGCAATTCATATTTTAATCAAATACTAAGGCAAAAATAATGATGAGATGCAAGAATTACTGATTTCATTATTATTATTATTATTATTTTTTATTTAAAAATTACTTTTCATAAGTATGTTTTAAGTTTCATTTTTTTTTTGACGTGTGTCTAGAACACCCATTTGTATGAAAGTTCTATTTGTTCCATGGGTATCTTGGCACACCTATGTCTACATCCTCATATTTTTATTTTGGGTACCCAAGCTTGCTTGGGTCCTTGAGAGTTAGGACATATGGTTCCTTTTGGAACCCAAATTTGTTTAATTGTAATAACTTTACTACTTGATTTAATTATGTTAGAACGATAGGTAAAGTTGTTATGTCCATTCTTTTCATGTTCGAAATATGTTATCTTATTTAATGGTTTGCTTGATAAATTCAAAACATTTTTCTTTAGGGATTCATTGCTAAGTGAAGGAATCAAGCCAAATTTTGATTTATCAAAATCAGCATGTTGGCTTTCAAACATCATTTTTAATCTTTCTGAACTTACAGTGAACTTGTTAATAAGAGATTTCAGTTGGTTAACTTCTTTACTCAAGTTTTGGTTTGTTTTGATTAAGCTATGATTTTTCTGAATCAATTCTTCTGAATTTAACCTTAAGCTTTTATTTTCAGAATTTAGTTTGTCTTGTATTTCAGCAATAGAATTTCTTTCTTTTGAAATTTGCAAATTTAGCTTTTTAAGATTTTTATTTTTCATAGCTAATTTTCTACATTCACCATACAAATCATGGAAAGCATTTAAAAGTTCATCATAAGAAAATTCTTCATGAAATTCACTAGATTCAGATTTTACTTTATTTTCTAGTGCCATAAAACATAAGTTAGTTACCTCTTGTAGTTCATTGTTGCTTCTAGCTTTCTTGCTTTTTATCTCTTTCTTCCTTTCTTCTTGCTTCCTCTTCTTCTTTGACTTTAGGAAGCTTTTGAATTTTCTTGCTGTTATTTCTTCCTCGAGTCGACTCGAGTTTACTTGGAGTCGACTCGACTGACTTGAGAGTCGACTCGAGATCTTCGGGAGACGTCTCGTTCTCAGAGGCCTAAAAGATGATTCTCTGTCTTTTGAATTGTTCTGCCTCGGAGTCGACTCGGGCCTTGTCGGAGTCGACTCGGCTAACTTGGGAGTCGACTCGGAACTACTTGGAGTCGACTCGTTCACAGGGTCTTCAAGACTGTGTCTCTGCCTTTCAGACTGTTCTTCTCTAGGAGTCGACTCGGACAAACTGGGAGTCGACTCGGCTACTGTGGAGGATTCTGCAATCTCATTGTTAGTATGCAATTGAAGCACATGTGAGCTAATCTGAGATTTATCATAAATATTTTCTAAAGTATCCCAGATCTCCTTAGCAGATAAGCATGCAGAAATTTCATTAAACTTCGTTTCATGAATAGCACAATATAATATGTTCATAGCATTAGCATTCAATTGTGCTAAGTCCTTTTCATTAATAGTTTGAGAGAGTGTGTAAAGGTCATTTATTATGATTTTCCATAAATAATAGTTTTGTGATTGAATAAAAATGCGCATGCGTGCTTTCCAATATGTGTAGTCTATGCCATTAAACAGTGGAGGCCTATCAATTAACTGTCCCTCTCCTAGAAAACTATCTATTTGAGTTGTCATGATCTTTGGCTCTTGATCGTGAGATCAACAATTAATCTTGAGCACCTGCTCTGATACCACTTGTTGCCCAAGGTGACAACCCAAGAGGGGGGGTGAATTGGGTTTTCTAAAAATTATGTTCCCTAATTTTTACTTTGAATAGAATGCAGCGGAATAATAAGATGTTATTTACTTAAGCTCTAGGCAATTACAAGTAAAGCAGTGGAAGATTAAGCTAGAGCAATTATACTATGGCTTTAGGGTGCAATTGATCTAACATTAACTTATAGTTGTATGATCAATTTTAATCTATGTGTATGGTAAGAATGGAGTGGAAGCTAAGCAAATCACTTATAACTCTATAGAAACAAATCTAGAGATATTACACAATCAAGCATGAATGGAAGGCATGAAATACAAGAGATAAAGCATCACAAACACAAAGATGTATAGTGGTTCGGTGCACCCCAGCACCTACATCCACTCTCCAAGACCTCTTGGAAATTTCACTATAATCCCTTAGATTACAGTCGGTTGTTTTACAAGCTTACAACCCAACTTGTTGTTTTGCGAGATCACAACGAACTCGGTCGGTTTTCACAGGCTCACCGACTAGAACCAACCGATTGTTTTCACGGGCTCACAATCCAACCCAGTTGGTTTTCCCAAAGGCTCACCAACCACAACCTTACAATGATTGTTTTTCGGGTTCACAATCAACCCGGTTGGTTTTTCCCAAAGGCTCACCAACCACAACCTTACAACGTTGGTTTTTCCCTTTGGCTCACCAACAAACCTTAACCCCTTGATTCAATCCCTTGATTGAATCAAGTTACAAGATATTAGAACAAGAGTTTAAATCAAATACAAGCTTCTCAAATAAGCAAATATAGCAAATGTAAATAAGTAAAGAAAAGAGAAGAAGCCCTCAAACTAATTTGTAGATGGAGGAACTCGGCTTCTTCTTCACTTGCCCCCTCTTCTGATTTTGCACGAAGTAGAGGATCTCCGAGGCCGCACACGGATGGAGAGGAAGCTTTGGGATTCACTTGGATGCTCTTCTTCTCTCTATTTTACTTTGAATGGCCCTTTTGTGCTTATGGAAGATTTTCCTTGTAATCTCTTTCAAATCTCTTCCCTAAATATTTTCTCCCACTTCCATACCTTCTCTCCTAGCTCTTCTCTTGATTTTATAGCTTTAGAGGGAGTCCCAACAAAAATCTAGCCGTTAGAGACAAAAATAGAGCCGTTGGAATCAAGAAAAAACTAGCCGTTATGCCTCCCAGCGTGCTCGAGTCGACTCGGCTGAAGTAGGAGTCGACTCGGCTGAAACAGGAGTTGATCTGTGAATAGTAGTCTGCCGGCACTGTAGCTGGGAGTCGACTCCTGAAGTTGGGAGTCGACTCCTGAAGTTGGGAGTCGACTCGAGATCACTGTAGCGCAGAAAATCAACTCTCTGTCTTTTTATTTGTTCTCAGTCGGAGTCGACTCGTAGAGTCCCGGAGTCGACTCGAGCACTGTTCCTTGAAACTCTAGAGTGCCAGAGTCGACTCGAAACTTCCAGGAGTCGACTCGAGGACTATTCTTTTGAATTTTTCTTTGAATTTGCTCCTTCAACTTGAATTCTTTGAACTTGAAGCTTGGGCCAATGAATTGTAGCTTTCTTCCAACTTTTCTTGAGAACTTTGGAGGCCTTCTTGTATTCTTCCAACTTGCTATGTTCCTTGCAAAATAAATATCTTTCTCCTTGCAACACAAACATTAGTATTTATACTTCAAGGTTTTGTGATCATCAAAATCAATCTTTGAATCAATCTTTGGGTCATCATCAATTTTCCTCCCACTGCCTCTATCAAGGATAAACTGATTTTCCAAGAAGATGGCATGACGGCTCACAAACACATTGTGATCCTCTGAGACGTAAAAATTGTATCCTAATGACTCTTTAGGATATCCTATAAAACGAGCACTTATGGTCCTAGCCTCTAACTTGTCCGCCTGTAGTCGCTTGACGTGGGCCGGACATCCCCAAATCTTGAGATGACCCAGACTTGGTTTTTTACCATGCCATATCTCATACGGTGTGGTAGGAACGGATTTAGAGGGAACTCTATTCAATAAATAAATCGCTGTGAGTAAGGCATCTCCCCAAAGGAACATAGGTAAATCAGTGAAGCTCATCATGGACCTGACCATATCCAATAGGGTCCGATTCCTCCTCTCTGACACCCCGTTGAGTTGAGGTGTACCCGGAGGTGTCCATTGTGAGACTATGCCGTTTTCTTTGAGATAGTCCCAGAATTCCCCACTAAGGTATTCTCCTCCCCGATCTGATCGAAGAGCCTTAAGAGGTTTTCCAGTTTGTTTTTCTACTTCATTCTTGAACTCTTTGAACTTTTCAAAGGATTCAGACTTGTGTCTCATAAGATACACATACCCATACCGTGAATAATCATCGGTAAAGGTAATGAAGTAAGAATAACGTCCCCTGGCTAGCACATCGAATGGGCCACATACATCTGTATGTACTAGGGTAAGTATTTCAGTGGTCCTCTCCCCATGTCCTACAAAGGGTAGTCTAGCCATCTTTCCTTGAAGACAGGACTCGCAAACTGGATATGACTCGGAAGTCAATGAGCCTAAGAGCCCATCTTTATCCATTTTGTTCATTCTATCTTCTCCAATATGGCCAAGTCTGAGGTGCCACAAATATCTTTGGTTTATCTCATCTCTGGATCTTTTGGATCCTTTGGCACTCACATCTTGCTCGGTAACATTCACAGATACATCCATATGTAAATGATAGAGACTGTCAATCATAAAACCACGTGCTACTATTTTATTTCTTAAATAAATAGAACAGCAGTCTTTGTCAAATGTAAAAACATGACCTTCCTGTGCTAGACATGAAACAGAAATCAAATTTCTGCTAGCAACAGGTACATAATAGCAGTCTCTAAGTATTAAACTAAATCCAGACGGTAGTCGCAGATGGTAGGTGCCCACAGCCACAGCAGCAACCTTTGCCCCATTGCCAACCCGAAGGGTTATCGCACCTTCCGCCAGCCTTCTACTTTCCTTTAGACCCTGCATGGTAGTGCACAAATGAGCACTAGAACCAGAATCTATAACCCAACTAGAAGTAGAAGAAATCGTTAGATTAGTTTCAATTATGAGCAAGTCTATACCTTCTGAAGGTGTGTCACCTTTCTTGTTCTTTAGGCTCTCGAGGTATGAAGGACAGTTTCTCTTCCAGTGGCCTTCGACATTGCAGTGGAAACATTTTCCTTTGTCGTTAGCCTTTTTCTTTTGAACTTCCTTCTTTGGCTTCTTGTCTTTCTTCTGCTTCTTTGCAGGCTTCTTTTTCTTCCAAGTAGACTTTCTCTTGGAACCAGAAGTCAACTCAGCAGCAAGGACATTGCCCCTTGAACCTTTCAAGGCTCCCTCAGCAGTTACCAACATGTTGATTAGTTCAGTCTTAGTGCATTCAATCTTATTCATGTGGTAGTTTACTATAAACTGACCAAATGAATCAGGAAGTGACTGTAGGATCAAATCCACTTGCAATTCCTTGTGCATGTCCATACCGAGCTTCTCAAGCTCCTCTAGGTCCTTGATCATGGTCAGACCGTGATCATGGACAGACTGCCCTTCGCGCATCTTCGCTTTGAAAAGCCTCTTGGACACTTCAAAACGAGCTGTGCGACTCTGCTCACCATACAACTCTTGTAGGTGTGCCAGTATGTCCCTAGCAGTCTTTATATTTTCATGCTGGCATTGGAGTTCATTAGACATAGATGCCATCATATAGCATTTTACTCTAATGTCATCGTCCAACCACTTTTTATGCATCTCACGCTGAACATCAGTGGGACGTGCTGGTAATGTGGGGATATCTGAATCAAGTATATAGCCTATCTTCTCACAGTCCAAAACTATTTTGAGATTTCTAAGCCAGTCCTTGTAATTGGTTCCGGTCAGTCGGTTGGTCTCAAGAATACGGGTCAAAGGGTTTGAAGCCGACATTGTATCTGCAGAGAGTAAAGATTCTAGTTAGACTTTTGTACTTGATCCTAATCTGTCCTAAGGTCTTTTAGAACAAATATGACTCCCACTATTTTCTCGAATTCCTCACACTCCCCTGGTAGGAAAACGGAAATCCCACACGACTAGGGTTTCTAGTGGGTACTGCGGTCCCACCAATTCACATGCCACCTCACCTAACAGTTATTGGTGACACATAGATGGATGAGTGTACAACTCTTGTACAATGCTTCTCAAGCATGTTGCAGTGCAACTTGGTCTCTAAGCCATGAAGACCTCACCTAACAGTTATTGGTCCCATTTCTTAGTTAAGTCAGACCCACCGTATAACCGTAGGAATAAAGTCGTCATTGGGTCCTCACCTAACAGTTATTGGTGCCCAACCCCACCTTTACCCCACAACATCTCATGTCTATAGAGAGGTCCAGCCCCCCAATGCAACTTGACCACTGTATCCAGCCGAGACAAGTCAACATCAGAAAGGCCTTAGCAGCTCTACTACAGTGGAAGACCTATTGACTTAATATTGGTTAATCAGGTCTTAGTGTTTGCAACTTGAGCCTTTCATAAGAGATAATCGAACAATTGGCCAGGTAAGCAGGTGGGAGGCTCCCCTTACTCAGAGAGTAAGGTCCTAATTAAGTAACCACCTTTCATGCTTTCCTAGACACCAATTAGATCAATTAATCTAATATGACTTGCTCATGTCGGTTCACTCTCGACTTGATTGAGGAGGTTTTGATTTAGGTCTTAATTGGGTTTGCTACATCACATGTAGACCTATCTACCCGACTCTCATTCACATCACATGCAAACGGCGCATTGCAGGCAGTTATAATCGTGGCAATAATTAAAGCTAAACTTTAACTAGGTGATGATCATGGATTCTAATTAGGTCGTATTACAAGCACATGCACATCAATCGATCAAGTGGTCTTCAACTCTTGAATTGATTCCAAGCTTCCTTGATTCGATCCTTGATCAACTCTTGATCCCATCGCCATCAACCGCTTAGATCACCTTTCATCTCATGCCTTTGCTTCAACTTGATCGTTGATGTACATCACATCACAGAAATACAACCAGATGTAAAATAAAAATAAAAATAATTTACATCTCCTTTTAGGAGGCACGCAGGCCTCTCAAAACATCAAATAAGATGCATGCAAGCATCTGAAAAATTACATGACATCGCAGATCACATCGCAGGTCATTACATTTGATACCAAAAGGGGTTGAATCCTATGATCATCACCGTATGCTACAATTATAATTTTCAGATCTGAAACTTAACTGATTATATCATGACATAGGTCGCTGATCATGCTAATAATGATTCTAAACTTTGTAATCCCATTAACAATGCAATTAGAATCATCTTTTTATCACATAAAAATCAGCATGTAAAAATCAGCACCCCTGAAAAATCTGCATGCAGAATTTTTCAGCATGCATGATCATTTAATTTTCAGATCTAATATGCCTTTAGATATTTAATTCTTACCTTAATCTACGAAGCCTAAGCTCTGATACCACTGTTGGGAACCCGCCCATGCCGCTGATATTTCAAAAATTTTTCAGATGGCAGCGGAATCGGCATGCACGAGTTCGACGTTCATCTCATGAACGTTGTTTCGAGACCTTTCGTAATTAGGTAGGAATTAAATCCTTTTAAAACTAATAGGAAGATCAAATCTTCACCTTGCGCGGGTAGATGATCACCGCGAATCTGAATTCGTGGTTTTAGGAAGAGGGTTCGCTTGAAGCCGTTCAAACGTCCGGCCTCTACGGGTATCCACACGAAGCAGGATCCGATCCAAGCTCTCTATCTCACCGGGGTGCTAGCTCCCTTGCAGAGATAGCTTTTGATGGCTGATCTCCTCTCTTTCAATCAACTCTTGATTGCACTTGAGAGGAGGAAGAAGAAGGATGAAGAAGAGGAAGAAGATCACAGCCTTTCGCAGCCTTCTTCTTTGTCTTGCGTTGGAACAAGGAGGGAGGAGGAAGGGACCCGTCAAGCACCTTCTTTTCTTTTCCTTGCTGTCGGCTGAAACAAGGGAGGGAGAGGGTGGCCACGGCACCAAGGGAAGAGAGGAATCCAATACATAGGGCGCCGGCCCCTAGTCCTCTTCTTAAAGGGATTGGAGCTCCTAACATTTAGGAGTTCCATGACAACTTACCTAAGAAGGGGCGCCGGCCCTAGCTCCTCATGTCGCCCTAGCCAAGTGGAGAGGGGCTGATGTCCCTCTTACTTGGTTAACCTAATCCTCTTCCAAAGAGGATTAGGTGCCTCTCTCATGGTTTAATCCTAATCTAATTAGGATTAGCCAATTTTGGGTTCAATCTATGCTAGTCCTAATCCAATTAGGACTTGGATGAATCATGACTCAATTGAACTCTTCAATCCTAATCCAATTAGGAGTCATGTTGATTCATTAGATTATTAATTAATTTAGACTTGAGGAATCCTAATCTAATTAGGATTTGTTTAATTTTAGTCCTAATCCAATTAGGACTCTATTTGAATCCAAAGTCCTAATCCAATTAGGATTTCTAGGAATCCTACTCCAAGTAGGAATCCAATTTTGATTCAAAACTCCTAATCTCATTAGGATTGAGGAATCCTATTCCAAATAGGAATCCCAGTCCTACTCCAACTAGGATTTCCAGTCCTAATCCAATTAGGACTCTAGGAATCCTACCCGAAGTAGGACTCTTGTTTCAAGTCCAATTAATTAATTCCCTTTGTTCCTTCTTCAACTTCTTATCAATCAAATTGATTTCTTGTGATTCCTAATCACGATTTCAACCATCGGATCGGTCAATACTTCTAGTGTGTGTGACCCCATAGGTTCTATTCTGACTGGTAGTGAGATATATTGTGATCTCTATCACTATATCATTGAAAACTCCTTTCAATGGGTTGGAACGATTCCAACTCAACTCATTAGGGTTTATCGATCATCAAGATAATCCCTATGAGTCCCACCATCCACCAGTGACACCTAGCAGCATGTAGTGGCTACCCAGCAGAATGGAATGATGAACCTCTAGGTGCAGTTAACATGTGATACAGTCCTACTATCGTGGATCCCTACAGGACGGAGGTCATGGACAACTCGTCAAACCCCATCGTCTGTCATATGTCAAGATTTATTCGACTCGAGTTCGATAGTGAGAAACTCTTTCTCCACTGTGCATACTGCCCCGGCCGAGGTCTTACGAACTCAGTCTTATAAATCACATAGGATCTCTCCTTATCTATCAAGGTCGATAGATTCCATATAGGTGCATACCCTACTCCTACAGTGAACTTACTGCAGCCAATCTACACTGCATGGACCCATATGGCTAGGGACCATGTATGTGTGCAGTCAAACTACAATAACCCCACTGTGAGCAGCCGAAGCACCGCAGGTCAAAGGACCAGTCACACTACTGCAACATCAAGCAAGTCACTGACGAGTGGATAGACATCCAAGTGACTTCTTGTATTGGTCACGCTCAGTACCCTTGTTCTCTAACAAGCACCTGCACTATCACTTCAGTGTCCCTACACTGTGGACTCAAGTCTCGTCCATCCAGAAGGAGAGTGATCTGTGCACTGATCGGGTCGATCACCGTCCTCGTGATGATCCTTTGATCAGGAGCATTTAGAAATTAATCACCAATGATACATGGCTCAAATTCTCAACTCTTGAGAATATGTATCATCATCTTATTAATTTCTTGGACGATTCATAGACACATAAACAATATGAATGAAAAGATGCCTTTTATTTATTCAATAATAAATAGTCAAGTACAAAATTATGTCCCTAGAATCAACAATGTGTCAGCTAAATTGGCTTCTAGGGCATACATCTAACAGAAGTATGGACTAGTTATTGTAGATGATTTTTCAAGATATACATGGGTTTCATTTTTGGCACATAAGAATGAAGCATTTTCAGAATTCTTGAAACTTTATAATAATATCATAAATTAAAAGAAGCTCACCTTAATAGCAATTCGAAGTGATCATGGCACTGAATTTGAAAATCAACACTTTGAAGAATTTTGTAATAAAAATGGTATTTCACATCAATTTTCAGCACCTAGAACGCCTCAACAAAATGGGGTTGTTGAAAGAAAAAATAGGACATTGGCAGAAATGGCACGCACAATGTTGTGCGAGTCGAATCTTCCAAAGTACTTTTGGGCTGAAGCTATAAGCACTGCTTGCCATATTCTAAATCGGGTTTTAATACGACTAATAACCAAGAAAACTCCTTATGAACTTTGGAAAAATAAGAAACCAACTGCTAAATATCTTAGAGTATTTGGATGTAGATGTTTCATTTTAAACAATGGCAAGGAGGATTTAAGTAAATTTGATGCCAAGTCAGATGAAGGTATCTTCTTAGGATACTCCACATCTAGCAGGGCATACAGAGTATTCAATAAAAGAACCCTTGTAGTCGAAGAGTCAGTTAATATCATATTTGATGAGTCTGATAGTGAGTCTGCTAGGAAAGAAAATATTCTTGATGATGATACAGGAATTATTAACTTTGAAAAGTTGAATATTGATGACGTGCCAATTCAAGATAAGGGAGATGATTGCGTGCCACCACAATCTCAAAACTTGCCAAAGGAATGGAGGTATGCATATGGACACCCTAAAGACTTAATCATTGGTGATCCATCTCAAGGGGTAAGAACTCGATCCTCTCTTAGAAATTTAAATGATTATCTTGCTTTTGTTTCACAATTAGAACCTAAGACTTATGAAGAAGCTGAAAAAGATACTAATTGGATAAATACCATGCAAGAAGAATTAAATCAATTCAAAAGAAGTAATGTATGAACATTAACTAAAAGACCAAAGCATAACTCTGTAATTGGAACAAAATGGATCTTTAGAAATAAATTAGATGAAAATGGGTTAGTTATAAGAAATAAAGCTAGACTTGTAGCTAAGGGATACAATCAAGAAGAAGGTATCGATTTTGATGAAACATTTGCTCCTATAGCTAGATTAGAGGCTATTAGATTACTTCTAGCATTTGCATGTTTCATAAATTTCAAATTGTATCTGTTGCTGGTGGTCCAAACCGAGAACGATTGGCACAGCGGTGTGAACGGGGTTCCCTTTGAGTTGCTTTGGTTGCGCTCCGCCCTCCGCCGTGAAACCTGCAAGCAAGCCTCGCACCACCACCGGGGTAGTGGGGGCCCTCCGACGATCAAGTCAGAGGAGATCGAAGGAGAAGGAGAAGGAGAAGGTAGCAGGTGAGATGATACTCTGGAAGATATATCTTACCCTCCCCCTTCCCCCCAGCCTCATATATATATCAGGCTGGGGGGTTTTTCCGGGGATTCGTCATCGTGTGGCACGATGGGGCTGCCACTGACATGGCCGTTACAGGGCGTCGTGGGGCAGCGCTGGGTACAGCCATGGCAGGGCATAGTGGAGCTCCGCTTTGTACGGCTGTTACAGGGGATCGTGGGGCAGCGCCGGATACGACCGTTGCAGAGAGTAGTGGAGCAGGGGGCCGCGGCGTGCCTCAGAGGAACGGTCTGTTGTTGTCGAGAGATTGCCGACTCGGGGTCGGATTGCTGGATCAAGGGGCAACCGACTCGGGGTCGGGCTGCGGAGCCGAAGATATCCGACCCGAGGTCGGATTGCTGGATCAAGGGGCAGCCGACTCGGGGTCGGGCTGCGGAGCCGAAGATATCCGACCCGAGGTCAGATTGCTGGATCAAGGGGCAGCCGACTCGGGTCGGATTGCTGGATCAAGGGGCAGCCGTAGTCTTCCTGGGCGCGCGTGCCGGTCATGTGGGGCATGGTGGCTAAGTTCCCCCGTAACAGTACCCCCCACTCCCGAGCCTGGAACCGGGAGGGGAACGGGTGAAGGGAGTGATGCTTCGAGATTGCCGCCATCCCTCGGAAAGGCGCGCGCGCTCCGAGCTTCCCGCCCTCTTTATAGCGTATGGCAGTTGTCGCTGATCTGGCGGTCTGCGGATTTCGGCGGACATCTTTCCTCTTTTTAACTCTTGGTAGTGCCTCGCCGACTCCTGACTCTTGAAGTTCCTCCGGCGCTAGGCCAGGCATCCGAGGGTTAGGCCTCAGGAAATTCATCCAGCGCTAGGCCAGGCATCCGAGGGTTAGGCCTCAGGAAATTCTTCCGGCGCTAGGCCAGGCATCCGAGGGTTAGGCCTCAGGAAATTCTTCCGGCGCTAGGCCAGGCATCCGAGGGTTAGGCCTCAGGAAATTTATCCGGCGCTAGGCCAGGCATCCGAGGGTTAGGCCTCAGGAAATTCTTCCGGCGCTAGACCAGGCATCCGAGGGTTAGGCCTCAGGAAATTCTTCCGGCGCTAGGCCAGGCATCCGAGGGTTAGGCCTCAGGAAATTCTTCCGGCGCTAGGCCAGGCATCCCAGGGTTAGGCCTCAGAAAATTCTTCCGGCGCTAGGCCAGGCATCCGAGGGTTAGGCCTCAGGAAATTCTTCCGGCGCTAGGCCAGGCATCCGAGGGTTAGGCCTCAGAAAATTCTTCCGGCGCTAGGCCAGGCATCCGAGGGTTAGGCCTCAGGAAATTCTTCCGGCGCTAGGCCAGGCATCCGAGGGTTAGGCCTCAGGAAATTCATCCGGCGCTAGGCCAGGCATCCGAGGGTTAGGCCTCAGGAAATTCTTCCGGCGCTAGGCCAGGCATCCGAGGGTTAGGCCTCGGGAAATTCTTCCGGCGCTAGGCCAGGCATCCGAGGACTGAGCTTTGGGGAATTCCGCTCGTTGGTCGGCCAAGGCTGGCGCAAGCCGAGGCGACCGGTCGGGGCTTCAGGCTAGTCTGCTCCCGGGATGATCATCGGGTTAGCCTGGCATCCGAGGGCCGAGCCTCGGAGAATTCCGCTCGTTGGTCGGCCAAGGCTGGCGCAAGCCGAGGCGACCGGTCGGGGCTTCAGGCTAGTCTGCTCCCGGGATGATCATCGGGTTAGCCTGGCATCCGAGGGCCGAGCCTCGGAGAATTCCGCTCGTTGGTCGGCCAAGGCTGGCGCAAGCCGAGGCGACCGGTCGGGGCTTCAGGCTAGTCTGCTCCCGGGATGATCATCGGGTTAGCCTGGCATCCGAGGGCCGAGCCTCGGGAAATTCCGCTCATTGGTCGGCCAAGGCTGGCGCAAGCCGAGGCGACCGGTCGGGGCTTCAGGCTAGTCTGCTCCCGGGATGATCATCGGGTTAGCCTGGCATCCGAGGGCCGAGCCTCGGAGAATTCCGCTCATTGGTCGGCCAAGGTTGGCGCAAACCGAGGCGACCGGTCGGGGCTTCAGGCTAGTCTGCTCCCGGGATGATCATCGGGTTAGCCTGGCATCCGAGGGCCGAGCCTCGGGAAATTCCGCTCGTTGGTCGGCCAAGGCTGGCGCAAGCCGAGGCGACCGGTCTGGGCTTCAGGCTAGTCTGTTCCCGGGATGATCATCGGGTTAGCCTGGCATCCGAGGGCCGAGCCTCGGGGAATTCCGCTCATTGGTCGGCCAAGGCTGGCGCAAGCCGAGGCGACCGGTCGGGGCTTCAGGCTAGTCTGCTCCCGGGATGATCATCGGGTTAGCCTGGCATCCGAGGGCCGAGCCTCGGAAAATTCCGCTCGTTGGTCGGCCAAGGCTGGCGCAAGCCGAGGTGACCGGTCGGGGCTTCAGGCTAGTCTGTGAAAGAGTAGATGCCCTACAAGCCAATCGCAATATGTATTGCGAAAGTTTTTTTTCTTTTGATTTGTCCAAATCATGTACATGACATTTAAATATGAATAAAGGCGTTATGTTTTATCATATGCTGTTGATTATATTTATGATAAACTCCTTAGATTAGGGCAATGGTTTTAAGACTATGATGAGATCATACTAGTGAGACTTAAAATCCTAAAATCCTAATCTTAAATATTTCCAGTCATTGGTACATTGAGTCGGGGATCAATGATTACCGGAAAGACTGGCATGTCTTATGTATGCTCGATGCAGAGGATGATTGATCTCACAATCATTTGTGTGGAGACACTAATATAAAGATGTGGGTGCTCATTAGAGGAATGAGTTCACTGAATTGACCTACAAAGAGAAATCTTATGAAGTCTTACTTACATGTCAAAAGATGATTCTCTTAGTGGGAGTTGTGCAACTGATCCTATGACCTGAGATCACCATGGTATCTTGTGCACATGAACCCATATTTTGGTTTACACTCATTCATGACAATAAGTTATGTACGAGGTCTTCTGGATATGGTGAATTGTGTACGAAGATTATGAGTAGGTCAACAAGGAATTAATCACTTCTAGTAAGAGAAGATAGCATCCTATTTATTCTAATCATATGATAATTCAGGAAGCCTTTGATCAAAGCAGAATGAAAATTAGAAAGAGTTTCTAATGTTTCATTATTTGAATTATCATTAAAAGATTGAGAAAAATATGAATATGAAATTGAGTTTGACATATATTCATACTCATATACATATTTGGGATGCAGTTTGATTAAAGGATTGAATTGCATGGTAACTTGCCACTGAAGGGTATTTTTGGTATTTCCACCAAATTTCATATTTTTCGGGTAGACATGACACGTTGCTAGACGTCAATCTTGTCTTATAGGTTTGATCGAATTAAAGAGTTTAATTCGATCACCAATTAGAAAGGATTCTAATTGTTAAGTTTGGGTTCGCGCAGTTTGGACTTAAATCGATTAGAAGAGTTCTAATCAAGTTGGGTCAACTTGCACTCACACCTATTGCTGGCTAAGTATGGAACCCAATGGGTCACACACAAGAAAACTTATTAAGGGTCTAATTGGATTAGATCATGTTTGCAAGATAGACATCCTAGCAGGTGTTGCAAACCCTTAGCTCTTGATTCGAATTGGATTCGAATCTGATTCTTAATTGATCTAATTTGATTAGATCATCTTCTAATATGGGTTAGCCAAGAGTTGGCACCTAATTGGCTTGGTTTGAGTCTAATTGGATTAGATTTAATAAATCATTCAATCTAGACCGTTAGATCTTGATCTACCATTGGATGAAGACATAATGGAGAGTTGGTTTAACCTAATTGGATTGGGTTAGAGGATGGCTATCATAATTGACCATTGGATCTTAATCCCACCATTGGATGAAGACATAATGGGTCAAGTAAATGGCGCCTTGCATTGGAGCCCTTGGATCATCATCATGAAAGATCAAGAGGTGAGGCATGATGGACATGTGATTAGCATGTGATGTTGACTTGGTCAAAATATGGCACCACATGAAAGGACATATCATTTGATACACCTCTTCACTTGATCTGCACCTCCTCTTATTTGATATGGCCCTTAGATGATGTCCTTTCATGAAAGGATGTGTGGATGGGATGCATCCCTTGGAGATGCATCCCTATACCTATTATAAATAGGCTAGCACTCCATGGGTTTCATCATTCCAACTCCACCCCACTCCTCTCTTCTTTCTTTCTTACATTAGTTTCTTTCTTTCTAGCATTGCTTCTAGTGTGTCCTAAGCCAAGACAAGGTGGTCTTCTTTAGGACAAAAGGATTAGAAGTGATTTTAGAAGGTTAAAGAAAAAATAGAAAGAAAGGAAAGCAAGCCATTAGAGTTCTTTAAGAATTCTGCATTAAGGATTAAAGTCTTTGGAGCTTAAGACTTAAATCAAGTTTTCGTGTGGATCAACGTTGGAGGGTGAACACTTGGGCACCTAGTGGAAATTCTGCATATTGGATTAGCGTTAGAGGTATTCTTCTATTTCTGCATTTATATTATATTATTTGATTGCTTCCATTAAGGTGATCTTGGCTTATAAGGGTTTTATGTTAAGGAACTTTATCAAGAAATTTTTAAAATTCCTAACTTCCGCTGCGCATTATAACATGCTAAAACCCTTCAGTGGTATCAGAGCCATCCTTAATTGGTTCAATCAAATAATTATATATGATGTATGATTATTAATTTACTATGAGATAGTAATGTCATATGCTTAATGAAATGCTGAAATATATGATTCATATATGATATGATATGTAATAAAATGTCATGATATGAAATTTTCCATATGAAAATATGTTGAAGCATGTTAATTAGTTGCTTATGATTTATACATGCTATGAGATAGCTATGATGCATGATAGCTTATTTTAGATATGTTAAATGTATGTTACAATTAAAGAATGTGCTAGAGACTAGTAAGCCCTCAATAAAAATTATATTAAGTCATAGTGTTGAAAAACTTTGAGCTAACCCATTCTAGAACAATTAATCTAATTGGTGTCTAAAGAAAGCACTAAAGGTGGTTACTTAATTAGGACCTTACTCTCTGAGTAAGGGGAGCCTCCCACCTGCTTACCTGGCCAATTATTTGATTGTCTATTATGGATAAGCTTAATATTGATATAACACTATTGATAGCCTTCCTTCATGCCTCGATATTATTATGTCAAGATCCATGCTAGTTTGTTGTGCTAACACAAAACTTGCAATGGGGACTGATGTTATACTGTCTTGGTGCATTAAGATGCTTATGGCATATTTTAATATATTGCCTTGTTGTGCAACCACAAGGGCAATATTATTCAAATATGACTATATGGAAATGAAGGGTTTGACTTAACTAAAATATTATTGTTTGTTGTGCTAACACAAGGCAATAAGTATTTTAAGAGGACAAGATAAAGTTGAGAATTGCATGAGATGCAATTGGAAAGAGTTTCCTACCTTTGAACTCATAAGAGTTTGTTGTGTAAACACAAGGCTTTTTATGATGAATTAGGATCTCAACCCTACTAAGAAAAATTATATTTTCACGTTTATCATAGGAGAGGGCTATGATATTCGATAAAAATAGTAGGAGACAAATTAGATTAAAGTCCTTATCTAGTTGCAAACATGTCATCATGATTGGTCTGCTTATATTAGTTATGTTCTTGCATATGTAGAATTATTAAATGACTTCTTCACTTTCACTAAGAGGCATCTTAGATGCCAACAAGTTGACCGGACCAAACTATGTGGACTGGTTGAGGAATTTAAAGATAGTACTCACTCAGGAGAAAATTTCCTATATACTTGAAACCCCTGATCTTGGAGATCTAGGGGATGATGCTACAGAAGAGGAGGTTGCCACACATAAGATGTGGAAAAATGACAGTGTGACTGTCAAATGTATCATACTTGCCTCTATGAGCAATGAATTACAAAGGCAACATGAAGGCATGGACACTCAATCCATACTTCTCAATTTAAAAGAGTTGTATGGAGAACAAAGCAGGACTGCTAGGTATGAGATATCTAAGCAGTTGTTCCGTGCTAGAATGAATGAAGGAACTCCAGTGCAAAACCATGTTCTTATGGTTATAGACTTGATCACCAGATTAAGTCAATTAGGTTTTGCTATGGATAGTGAGCTCAGTCAGGATTTGATCCTGCAATCACTGCCCGATTCATTCTCTCAGTTTGTTGTGAACTTTCACATGAACAAGCTGAACACCTCCCGCCCGAGCTGTTAAATATGCTCAAAACAGCTGAAGGCCATATTAAGAAGGATAAAGGTCCACTCCTTCTTATAGATGGCACCTCTAAGAGAAAATCGGGCAATAAGGGTTCTAAGAAAAGATTGAACCCTAAGAGTAGCATCAAAAAGAAAAAGGAAAGAAAAACTCCGGATCAAGTACCTGTTTTTATTGCAGCAAAGCTGGACACTGAAAAAGGAATTGCAAGAGTTTTCTTGCAAGTATGAAGACCGATGCAAGAGTTGCATCAAAAGGTATGTTTATGTTACATGCCAACTTGTCATTAAGTTCTTCAAATTCAAATTCATGGGTATTGGATACCGGCTGTGGTTTTCACATTTGCAAATCTTTGCATGGACTACAGAAAATTAAAATTTTGAAGAAAGGTGACTTCGAGCTGTATGGCGCTGGAGGAGAGTCCATCCAGGCTGAAGCTGTTGGAACCTACAACTTGGAATTGCCTTCGGGAAAGCTCCTACAATTAGAAGATTGTTATTATATGCCCAAAATTATTAGAAATGTAATTTCCATTCCTTTGTTGTTAAAGAAAGGTTTTGAAATTAATGGAAAGGGCAATGGTTGCTCTATTTATTTTTCTAATAAGCATCTTTGCAATGGCATTATGGAAAATGGTCTTCTAGTTTTATTACTTAATGACAATGTCTTTCATATTAATAAAAGCAATAAAAGAAAGAGAGAGGAAGTGAATAATACCCTCCTTTGGCATTGCCGACTTGGTCACATAAGTGAATCAAGAATCAACAAGTTATACAAAGAAGAGTTCTTTGATCCTTATGATTATGAATCATTAGGAACTTGTGAATCTTGTCTTATGGGAAAAATGACTAAGTCTCCATTCACTGGACATGGAGAAAGGGCAAGTGAGTTATTAGGACTTATACATACAGATGTATGTGGTCCTATGACAACTCCAGCTAGAGGTGGATACTCTTACTTCATCACATTCACTGATGATTTATCAAGATTCGGATTTGTGTATCTTATGAAACATAAATACGAAGCCTTTGATAAGTTTAAAGAGTATCAAAGTATGGTTGAAAAACAAACCGGAAAGTGTATTAAAATCCTTCGATCTGATCGAGGAGGTGAATACCTTTCTAGTGAATTTTTAAATCATCTTAAAGAAAAGGGCATTCTCTCTGAATGGACACCTCCGTATACGCCACAACTAAATGGTGTAGCTGAACGGAGGAATCGTACTCTATTAGATATGGTAAGGTCCATGATGTGCTTTACAGATCTTCCTATTTCCTTCTAGGGTTATGCCTTAGAAACTGCTACATATGTGCTAAACAGGATACCTTCAAAATCTGTATCTAGTACTCCATATGAGATATGGAGAGGTAGAAAGCCCAATCTTAAATATTTTAAAATATGGGGCTGCCAAGCATATGTCAAAAGAAATTTTGGACATAAGCTAAGTGTTAGATCAGATAAATGTACATTTATAGGTTATTCCAAAGAAAGTATTGGATATCTCTTCTATCACCCTACTGAACAAAAGGTATTTGTTAGTAGGCATGCCACTTTCTTAGAAAAAGAGTTTATCTTAGAAAAGGGCAGTGAAAGAAGAATTGAACTTAATGAAGTTCAAGACCTACAAATAGAAACACAAGAAATTCTTCAACCAGATGTACCCATTGATGAAGTACAACCACAACACACATCTCCTCTCCAAAGGTCAGATAGAGTGCGAAATGCACCTAAGAGGTATGGATTTATCATTGAGAATGATGAAGCCCACATCGTCGAAAATGATGATCCTCTGACCAATTCGGAAGCTATCATGAGTAATGACTCTAACAAATGGTTAGAAGCTATGAAATCCGAAATAGACTCTATGTATACCAACCAAGTATGGACTTTGGTTGATGCACCAGAAGGTGTAAACCCTATAGGTTGCAAATGGGTCTATAAGAAGAAGATTGGAGCAGATGGCCAAGTAGAAACCTACAAGGCTAGATTGGTGGCAAAAGGTTTCAGGCAAAAGCAAGGAATTGACTATGATGAAACTTTTTCACCAGTTGCCATGCTTAAATCTATTCGGATTTTGCTTGCAATAGCTGCATACTATGATTATGAAATTTGGCAGATGGATGTCAAAACCGCCTTCCTTAATGGTTATCTTGAGGAAGAGGTTTACATGACACAGCCAGAAGGATTTGTCTCAAGTGGGAGAGCAAATCAAGTATGCAAGCTTAAGAGATCCATTTATGGATTAAAGCAAGCATCGAGGAGTTGGAACATCCGTTTTGATACAACAGTCAAAGAGTTTGGTTTTATCAAAAATGTGGATGAACCATGTGTGTACAAGAAGACTAGTGGGAGTGCCGTTGTCTTCTTAATATTGTATGTAGATGACATACTAATCATTGGAAATGATATTCCAATGTTACAATCGGTCAAGACTTGGCTATCAAAAAGCTTTTCCATGAAAGACTTGGGAGAAGCATCCTATATTCTTGGTATAAAGATCTATAGGGATAGATCTAAAAGGATGCTAGGCTTATCCCAGTCTAGGTACATAGATCATGTGCTAAAAAGATTCAGCATGGAAGGAAGTAAAAGAGGTTACTTACCTATGAGTCATGGCATACGTCTCTCTAAGAAGATGTCTCCTAAGACATCTGAAGAGAGGAATAGAATGAATTCTATTCCCTATGCTTCGGCAGTAGGATCAATTATGTATGCTATGCTATGTACTAGGCCTGATGTTGCTTATGCCTTAGGCATAACAAGCAGATTCCAGGCTGATCCAGGAGAAAATCATTGGATAGCTGTGAAAAATATTCTTAAGTACTTAAGAAGGACTAAAGATATTTTTCTAGTTTATGGAGGATCTGAGTTAAAACTAGAAGGATTTTCTGATTCTAGTTTTCAATCAGATCCAGATGATAGCAAGTCCACTTCAGGGTATGTCTTTACCCTAAATGGTGGTGCAGTGAGCTGGAAGAGTTCCAAGCAGCAAACTGTAGCTGACTCAACTACTGAGGCAGAATACATCGCTGTAAGTGAAGCCGCTAAGGAAGCTGTCTGGATGAAGAAGTTCATCGCTGAGTTGGGAGTAGTTCCTGAGATTGCTGGACCAGTTTCAGTTTATTGTGACAACACTGGAGCTGTTGCTCAAGCAAAGGAACCAAGATCTCATCACAAATCCAAGCACATTCTAAGACGCTTCCACCTCGTTCGAGAGATCGTCGAGAGACAAGACATAGTCATTGAACGAGTAGACACAAAGAACAACTTAGCAGACCCGTTCACTAAAGCTCTACCACAACAGCAGTTCGATCGCCACCTCGATTGTATGGGGATAAAATATAAGAGCGATTGGCTTTAGTGCAAGTGGGAGATTGAAAGAGTAGATGCCCTACAAGCCAATCGCAATATGTATTGCGAAAGTTTTTTTTCTTTTGATTTGTCCAAATCATGTACATGACATTTAAATATGAATAAAGGCGTTATGTTTTATCATATGCTGTTGATTATATTTATGATAAACTCCTTAGATTAGGGCAATGGTTTTAAAACTATGATGAGATCATACTAGTGAGACTTAAAATCCTAAAATTCTAATCTTAAATATTCCCAGTCATTGGTACATTGAGTCGGGGATCAATGATTACCGGAAAGACTGGCATGTCTTATGTATGCTCGATGCAGAGGATGATTGATCTCACAATCATTTGTGTGGAGACACTAATATAAAGATGTGGGTGCTCATTAGAGGAATGAGTTCACTGAATTGACCTACAAAGAGAAATCTTATGAAGTCTTACTTACATGTCAAAAGATGATTCTCTTAGTGGGAGTTGTGCAACTGATCCTATGACCTGAGATCACCATGGTATCTTGTGCACATGAACCCATATTTTGGTTTACACTCATTCATGACAATAAGTTATGTACGAGGTCTTCTGGATATGGTGAATTGTGTACGAAGATTATGAGTAGGTCAACAAGGAATTAATCACTTCTAGTAAGAGAAGATAGCATCCTATTTATTCTAATCATATGATAATTCAGAAAGCCTTTGATCAAAGCAGAATGAAAATTAGAAAGAGTTTCTAATGTTTCATTATTTGAATTATCATTAAAAGATTGAGAAAAATATGAATATGAAATTGAGTTTGACATATATTCATACTCATATACATATTTGGGATGCAGTTTGATTAAAGGATTGAATTGCATGGTAACTTGCCACTGAAGGGTATTTTTGGTATTTCTACCAAATTCCATATTTTTTGGGTAGACATGACACGTTGCTAGACGTCAATCTTGTCTTATAGGTTTGATCGAATTAAAGAGTTTAATTCGATCACCAATTAGAAAGGATTCTAATTGTTAAGTTTGGGTTCGCGCAGTTTGGATTTAAATCGATTAGAAGAGTTCTAATCAAGTTGGGTCAACTTGCACTCACACCTATTGCTGGCTAAGTATGGAACCCAATGGGTCACACACAAGAAAACTTATTAAGGGTCTAATTGGATTAGATCATGTTTGCAAGATAGACATCCTAGCAGGTGTTGCAAACCCTTAGCTCTTGATTCGAATTGGATTCGAATCTGATTCTTAATTGATCTAATTTGATTAGATCATCTTCTAATATGGGTTCGCCAAGAGTTGGCACCTAATTGGCTTGGTTTGAGTCTAATTGGATTAGATTTAATAAATCATTCAATCTAGATCGTTAGATCTTGATCTACCGTTGGATGAAGACATAATGGAGAGTTGGTTTAACCCAATTGGATTGGGTTAGAGGATGGCTATCATAATTGACCATTGGATCTTAATCCCACCATTGGATGAAGACATAATGGGTCAAGTAAATGGCGCCTTGCATTGGAGCCCTTGGATCATCATCATGAAAGATCAAGAGGTGAGGCATGATGGACATGTGATTAGCATGTGATGTTGACTTGGTCAAAATATGGCACCACATGAAAGGACATATCATTTGATACACCTCTTCACTTGATCTGCACCTCCTTTTGATATGGCCCTTAGATGATGTCCTTTCATGAAAGGATGTGTGGATGGGATGCATCCCTTGGAGATGCATCCCTACACCTATTATAAATAGGCTAGCACTCCATGGGTTTCATCATTCCAACTCCACCCCACTCCTCTCTTCTTTCTTTCTTACATTAGTTTCTTTCTTTCTAGCATTGCTTCTAGTGTGTCCTAAGCCAAGACAAGGTGGTCTTCTTTAGGACAAAAGGATTAGAAGTGATTTTAGAAGGTTAAAGAAAAAATAGAAAGAAAGGAAAGCAAGCCATTAGAGTTCTTTAAGAATTCTGCATTAAGGATTAAAGTCTTTGGAGCTTAAGACTTAAATCAAGTTTTCGTGTGGATCAACGTTGGAGGGTGAACACTTGGGCACCTAGTGGAAATTCTGCATATTGGATTAGCGTTAGAGGTATTCTTCTATTTCTGCATTTATATTATATTATTTGATTGCTTCCATTAAGGTGATCTTGGCTTATAAGGGTTTTATGTTAAGGAACTTTATCAAGAAATTTTTAAAATTCCTAACTTCCGCTGCGCATTATAACATGCTAAAACCCTTCAGTCTGCTCCCGGGATGATCATCGGGTTAGCCTGGCATCCGAGGGCCGAGCCTCGGGAAATTCCGCTCGTTGGTCGGCCAAGGCTGGCGCAAGCCGAGGCGACCGGTCGGGGCTTCAGGCTAGTCTGCTCCCGGGATGATCATCGGGTTAGCCTGGCATCCGAGGGCCGAGCCTCGGGAAATTCCGCTCGTTGGTCGGCCAAGGCTGGCGCAAGCCGAGGTGACCGGTCGGGGCTTCAGGCTAGTCTGCTCCCGGGATGATCATCGGGTTAGCCTGGCATCCGAGGGCCGAGCCTCGGGAAATTCCGCTCGTTGGCCACGCGCCTGTCGCTTGCCGCTCGACGGGATTTCTCCGTGGCCAGCTACGATCGTGTTTCTCCTATTCTCCAAGCGTCGCCTGGGGAACACCAGAAGGGTATTAAATGCTAATTGAGGCGTTACCTGGGAAATCGGATCGCCAGTTGCTGCTTGCAAGGAGTGTCAGTTAAGCGGCCGCGATACGCGCGCTCTTCGAGGCGGATGCGGCCTGGGCGCGAGCGGAGATACGTGGGCCGTGGGATACACACCGCCCGGAGTGTCCTGCATGAAGAATGCAATTAAGGAGAACGACGCTTAGGAGATCGTGGGAGGATACGCCTCGAGAGCTGGAACGGCTCCGGATTCGGTGCGCCCGCTTTTATTGGAGCCACCCGCATCGGAACGGCCGGGGGGCCACAGTTTGGCTATAAATATAAGTGCAGGTGCGGTGGAGCCTGCCAAGCCGGAGCTATTCAGGTTGCCATGGATCGTGGGCCTCCTCTCCGGTGCGTGGCTGGGAAGCCCCTGCCGGAAGAACGGGAGGTGCGCCCCTCGCGACTTCCGCCAACTAGCCGTTTCATCTGGGATCAACGGGGAGATTCTCCCCGGTGGAACTCCGCCCTAGGCGTTTCATCCGGGATCACATCCCCCCTCTTTTCCGTCCCACCTCCCGATTGAGCTTTGCGCCAGACGCTTCATCCGGGATCGCGCCTCCTCGCGCTCTTCTCCCTTGTATTCCTTCCCTCCCCTTCTCTTGGGGAGGGCCGGAATATCCTTTGGAGGTGGCGTTCCTCTAGGAGCAGTGTGAACTCCTTCTTCGTCCACTTCTTCTTCGTCCGCGCCGGCTCTTCGTCTTTTGCGTGAGGCGTCGATGGCGCCTCCGGGGAGAAGCACCCACGCCCGGTGGGATTGCAGCTGCTTCGGGTGGAGGGTTCGGGATCCCGAATCTTCAACTCTACGGAGTCTCCACCTCTTCCTTGTTTTCTTTACTCCCCAATTCCCCTCTGAGAATTCTTTGTAATCACACGAACACACCGTTGTAACCAGGAATTATTGAAATGAAAAGAATTGTACATTTTTCGAACTGTCTTCCTGGCTTTGTCGTTCTACCGGTAATACGCCCGCAGGTTAGCGGAATTCCAGCTCCTCGGAATTTCTCGACCATCTAGGGCCTCCAACTGGTAGGAGCCAGGTCGGTTTACCCAGCGAACCCTATACGGGCCTTCCCAATTTGGCGCCAGCTTTCCACCTTCCGCGGGTTGAGATGCTTTGGCTCGCCTTAGCACCAGATCTCCGATTCTGAAAAGTTTCGGTCGGACCTTGGAGTTATAATATCGGGCCACCCTCCGCTGATACATCGCCATCCGAACCTGCGCCATTTCTCTTGCTTCTTCCAAGAGGTCCAGGTTCCCTCGGAGTTGCTCCGAATTGGCCTCGGGTCGGTGCGCGGCCACCCGGGGCGAGGGGAGTCCGAGCTCCACGGGAACAACCGCTTCCGTGCCATAGGTTAGGCTGAAAGGTGTCTCCCTGGTAGGGGTCCGATGCGTGGTCCGATACGCCCAAAGGACATTCTCGAGTTCTTCGACCCAAGCTTGCCCCGTCCGACCGATTCGCGCCTTAATTCCTTGGAGGATTGTCCGATTTGTGACCTCGGCCTCACCGTTGGTTTGGGGATGCGACACAGATGTGAACCGATGCTCGATCCCAAACTCCTCGCAGAAATCACGGAAATGCTTGTTGTCGAACTGTCGACCATTATCCGAGATGAGGACTCGGGGTACCCCAAATCGGACAATGATGTTTTTCTTCACGAACTTCCGGACTTGCGCCTCCGTGATAGTGGCCAGCGGCTCTGCCTCCACCCACTTGGTGAAGTAGTCGATTGCAACAATCAAGAATTTCCACTGGGCTGAAGCGACGGGGAATGGTCCGAGGATATCCATTCCCCACTGTGCGAAGGGCCAGGGTGCTGTGATTGGTGCCAAGGGGACAGAAGGGACTCTCTGGACGTTGGTGTGGCGCTGGCAGGCGTCGCATTTCCGTACATGATCCTTTGAGTCCTCTAACAAGGTAGGCCAATAATAGCCTTGCCTCATGATCTTGTGCGCCAAGGACCTAGCCCCCAAGTGCGATCCGCAAACGCCCTTGTGGACTTCGCCGAGGACGTAGGCCGCCTCCGAGGGGCGGAGGCACCTTAAGAGGGGGGCGGTAAACGAGGTCCGATACAGCTTCCCTTCATAGAGTACGTAGTGGGCGGACTTCTTGACAAGTCGCCGAGCTTGATCTTCGTCTTCAGGGAGGATCCCTTCGGCGAGGTAGGCGACGAGCGGGTCCATCCAAGACGGCTCCAGATCAATCGCCATCACCGCTCCAGCCTCGCCGATGCTCGGGGCCTCCAGGGTCTCCAGGTAGATTGTCCTCGACAAGTTGTGCGCCTTTGCGCTCACCAAGCGGGACAACCTGTCGGCCCTAGCATTTTCGCTTCTGGGGACCTGCTGGATGTCGACACTGCCGAGATCGGGAATGAGTGCTTGCACCTTCCGGACGTAGTTCTGCATGGTCGGGCTCCGGGCCTCGAACTCCCCACGGACCTGCCCGACCACCAGCTGGGAGTCGGTGAAGACCTTCAAACGCCGAATGCCGAGCTCCCTGGTGAGTTTGAGTCCCGTGACTAGGGCCTCGTACTCCGCCTCGTTGTTGGTCACTGGAAATCCAAATCTCAAGGCATACTCGGCTATCACTCCATCAGGACTGGTAAGGACCAGCCCGGCTCCTCCACCCTCGGGGTTCGACGACCCATCGATGTGAAGCGTCCAGGTCGGGAGGTCGAGGCTGGGCGTTTCCGGCGGTCTAGGTTCCGCCTCCTGCACCGTGCACTCAGCGAGGAAATCCGCGAGCACCTGGGCCTTGATGGCGGGTCGAGGCTGGTAGCGGATGTCGAACTCACCGAGTTCTATTGCCCACTTCACCAGCCGTCCCGCATTCCCGGGGTTGCTGAGGATCTGTCGTAGTGGTTGATCAGTTAAGAGGATGACAGAATGGGCCTGGAAATAGGGGCGGAGTCTCCTAGTCGCGGTCAGCAGCGCGAAGGCGATCTTCTCAGCCTTCGTATACCGCGTCTCGGCATCCCGTAGGACCCGGCTGATGTAGTACACGGGCTTCTGGAGCTTTGCCTCTTTCCGAACCAGCACCGCACTGACCGCGGTTGGGGAGACCGCCAGATAGAGGTAGAGCATCTCCCCTTCTTGCGGCTTGGACAGTAGGGGAGGAGACGCCAGGTATTCCTTGAGCTGGTCGAATGCTGCTTGACATTCGGCCGTCCAGAGGAAGTCTTTTGGGCGTTTTAACACCTTGAAGAATGGTTGGCAGCGTTCGGCCGATTTTGCCACAAATCGTCCAAGCGCGGCGACCCTTCCAGCGAGCTCCTGAACCTCCTTTACTTTGGTCGGAGGGGACATACCTTGGATGGCCTTGATTTTGTCCGGGTTGGCTTCGATACCCCGCTGGTTGACAATGAAACCGAGGAACCTCCCGGCCGAAGCGCCGAAGGCGCACTTCGCTGGGTTCAGCTTCATGCGAAACTTCCGCAAGGTGGTGAAAGTCTCCTCCAAATCCGCGATGTGCTGGTCTGCATGGCGGCTCTTCACCAGCATATCGTCCACGTACACCTCCATGTTCCGGCCGATTTGCTCTTTGAAGATTTTGTTGACGAGGCGCTGGTAAGTGGCGCCAGCATTCTTCAGACCGAAGGGCATTACCTTGTAGCAGTACAGCCCCCGGTCTGTTATAAAGGCAGTTTTCTCCTCGTCCTGTGGGGCCATCATTATCTGGTTGTAACCGGAGAAGGCATCCATGAAAGACAGCAGCTGATATCCGGAAGTCGCGTCGACCAGTTGGTCTATTCGCGGAAGCGGAAAGCTATCCTTAGGGCACGCCTTGTTCAGGTCGGTATAGTCGACGCACATCCTCCACTTCCCGCTCGCCTTCCGGACAAGTACAACATTTGCCAGCCACTCGGGGTAGCTTACCTTCCTTATGAATCCTGCCTCCAAGAGCTTGTCTACCTCCTGGTCGACCACCCGGATCCGATCCGGGGCACAGTGTCTCTTCTTCTACTTTATTGGTCGGTGGGTCGGGTCGACGTTGAGGGCGTGAGAAATGACCTCCGGGTCGATCCCAGGTACATCGGCCGCCGACCAGGCAAATACATCGGTATTGGCTCGGAGGAATTCCACCAACCGGGCCCGAGCTCCCGGATCGAGATTGGCGCCGACCCGGACCGCCCGGTCGGGGCGGCCTTCCTCGAGGGGGACTTCGACCACACCCTCGGCCGGCTCCTCCTGCCGCAAGGCCACCTCGTCTCTGGCATCAAGGGACTCGACGCTTAGGGCTTCCACGGGCTTCTTCCCTTTGAGGGTTGCTAGAAAACATTGCCGTGCGGTCGGTTGGTCACCTCGGACCTCTCCGATCCCGACCGCCGTGGGGAACCGCATGAGCAAGTGGTACGTGGAGACCACCGCGCGAAGGGCGTTCAGCCCGGGTCGCCCGAGGATAGCGTTGTAGGCCGAGGGAACACGGACGACCAAGAACCCGAGTCGCACCGTGGCTTCTGCGGGTGCGACGCCCGCAGTCACAGGCAGCTCAACGACACCTTCCGCCGGGACAGCGTCACCGGTGAATCCTACGAGGGGGGTGGACATTTTGTGCAACAACTGTCTGGACAAGCTCATCTTTTGGAAGGCCTCGTAAAACAAAATATCAGCTGAGCTTCCACTATCCACAAGAACACGCCTTACATCATAGTTTGCCATAGTGAGGGAGATCACCATGGCGTCATCGTGGGGAGTCTGAACCCCCTTTACATCCTCATCAGAAAAGGTGATTACATTGCCGACCCTCTGCCTCTTTACGACGGCCGTCCCTGACGCTTCCGTCGAGCCCCCTGCGTTCCTCACGGGCCGAGAGCAGCCCCCAGTGATAGTGTGGATCACGCCCGCAACGGGTCGATTCTGCTCCCGAGGCTCCGGAGGAGCCGGGTCGGCCGGACGCGGGTCTGCGGGGGGACGTCGGTCGCTCACATATCGACCGAGACGCCCCCGACGGATAAGAGCCTCGATCTCGTCCCGAAGCTGAAAGCAGTCCTCTGTGTCATGGCCGTGGTCTCGGTGGTACTCACAGTACGCCCGGGAGGGCCTCTTTCCAGGGATCCTTCGTATCTGCCTCGGGGCCGGGAGGTCCTCCCGCCCCTTGATCTCCATAAGGATCTGAGCCCGGGGAGTCAGGAGAGGGGTGTACCGGTTGAAACGTCGGGGCGGAGAACGAGGGCGTGGGGCGCCGTGGTTCTTCGCCGGCGACGGGCTTCTGCGCCGACGCTGGGGCATCGGGCTCCTCCTCTGGCGTGCCTCTTTCCGCCTTTTCTTCCCAAGCTTTGGAGGGATCTCGGCAGCCTCCTTGCTCCGGTGGGCGGCCGCCTCCTCGGCGTCCGCATACTGGTTCGCCCGGGACAACAGCTCTAGGAAGCTCCGCGGCAGGCGTTTGTCCAGGGAGAAGGTGAGCCTGCCCTTCCGGAAGCCACGCTTCAGGGCTGAAAGAGCTACCTCCTGACTCAGGTTCCGGACCTCCAGCGTAGCCCTGTTGAAGCGGGTAAGATAATCTCGCAGGCTTTCTCCCTCGTTTTGCCGGACGTCAAAGAGGGAGTCGGAGACCAGTCGCCGCCGGCTACTGACGGCGAAATGAGTGATGAAGAGGCGAGTGAACTGGTCGAAAGACCGGATTGAGTCAGCCTCCAGCCCGACGAACCACGCGCTCGCCGGGCCACGGAGGGTTGCCGGGAAGGCCTTGCAGAGAAGGGGATCTGATGCTCCGTGGAGGAGCATAAGGGTCCTGAAACTCTCGACGTGATCCCGCGGGTCTGCCGCCCCGTCATAGGGCTCGATCGCCGGCATTTTGAACCCCGGGGAATTCGGGGTCCGCAAGATCCTCGAGGCGAGCGCCGGCTGGGAGGAGATCTCTAAGTCGGCGAAGGGATCTTTGGAATGGCCCTTCAGGACCTGGAGTTGTCGGTGGAGATCGTCCACCCGCCGGTCTAGGGAGCGCGACCGGTGGGTGGGAGACAAGGAGCGGCGAGAGGGGGGCCGACTGGAGCGCGGGTTCCTCGAGGACTGGGGGGTCTGGGAACGCGCCCGGGCCCGCCTCTCGTACCCCGCGCAGCTCCGGTGGGAAGGTCCCGGCAGAATGGAGCGTGCTCGAGAATCCTCCTCGCGCCGGTGCTCCTCCCCATGGGAGAGGAAGGAGCGCGGGTTGAGGAGGACAGGCGAACGCTCAGGCAGCGGCGGCTCCTGAGCCCGCTGCGGCGCCCGGGACATCGCACCCTGCAGATTCTGCACCGCCTCCGCGAGGGTGCGAACCTGCTGGGTTAGCTGGTCGAACTGGGCGGCTTCGACCATCTGAATGGACGGTGGGGCGGTGGAGTATTGCTGAGAGCGTGTTGGAGACGCAGCGGCCTCCCGGCCAGTGGCGCGAGAGGCCCCGCGACCGGAAGCATTGGAAGCTCCACGACCACCTCGCCGTGCCATTACGATCGCTCTGAGATTCGGGCCCCTCCTTCTAGCGCCAACTGTTGCTGGTGGTCCAAACCGAGAACGATTGGCACAGCGGTGTGAACGGAGTTCCCTTTGAGTTGCTTTGGTTGCGCTCCGCCCTCCGCCGTGAAACCTGCAAGCAAGCCTCGCACCACCACCGGGGTAGTGGGGGCCCTCCGACGATCAAGTCAGAGGAGATCGAAGGAGAAGGAGAAGGAGAAGGTAGCAGGTGAGATGATACTCTGGAAGATATATCTTACCCTCCCCCTTCCCCCCCAGCCTCATATATATATCAGGCTGGGGGGTTCTTCCGAGGATTCGTCATCGTGTGGCACGATGGGGCTGCCACTGACATGGCCGTTACAGGGCGTCGTGGGGCAGCACTGGGTACAGCCATGGCAGGGCATAGTGGAGCTCCGCTTTGTACGGCTGTTACAGGGGATCGTGGGGCAGTGCCGGATACGGCCGTTGCAGGGAGTAGTGGAGCAGGGGCCGCGGCGTGCCTCAGAGGAACGGTCTGTTGTTGTCGAGAGATTGCCGACTCGGGGTCGGATTGCTGGATCAAGGGGCAGCCGACTCGGGGTCGGGCTGCGGAGCCGAAGATATCCGACCCGAGGTCGGATTGCTGGATCAAGGGGCAGCCGACTCGGGGTCGGGCTGCGGAGCCGAAGATATTCGACCCGAGGTCGGATTGCTGGATCAAGGGGCAGCCGTAGTCTTCCTGGGCGCGCGTGCCGGTCACGTGGGGCATGGTGGCTAAGTTCCCCCGTAACAGTATCAAATGGATGTAAAAAGTGCATTCTTAAATGGGTTTATAGAGGAAGAAGTATATGTAGAGCAACCTCCTGGTTTTGAGAATCATGAATTGCCAAATCATGTGTTTAGATTACATAAGGCATTATATGGATTGAAGCAAGCACCTAGGGCTTGGTATGATCGATTAAGCAAATTTTTGTTTAATAATGAATTTAGTAGAGGAAATGTAGATAAAACACTGTTTCTTAAAAGAAAGGACGAAAATCTATTAGTGGTACAAATATATGTAGATGACATAATCTTTGGTGCCACAAATGATACTCTTTGCAAAGAATTTGCTGATCTAATGCATGAAGAATTCGAAATGAGTTTGATGGGAGAACTAAGTTTCTTTCTAGGATTACAAATCAAACAAACTAAAGAAGGTATTTTCATTCATCAAACTAAGTATACAAAGGAAATACTAAAGAAGTTTGGGAATGAAAATCATAAGGGAGTAGGCACTCCAATGAATCCTACTAGTAAGCTAGACAAAGATGAAAAAGGGAAGAGTATTGATATTAAGCTTTATAGAGGATTAATTGGATCCTTGCTCTACCTTACTGCTAGTAGACCAGACATCGTATTTATTGTAGGAATATGTGCTAGATACCAATCAGATCCTAAGGAGTCACATTTAAGTGCTGTTAAAAGAATCCTTAGATATTTAAGAGGAACTACGAACATAGGATTATGGTACTCAAGAGACTCCTGTCTAGATTTGCTTGCATACTCAGATGCGGATTTTGCTGGATGCAAATTAGATAGGAAGAGCACTAGTGGAACATGTCAATTCTTAGGAAACAACTTAGTATCTTGGTTTAGCAAAAAGCAGAATTCAGTGGCACTGTCAACAGCTGAAGCTGAATATATAGCTGCTGGTAGTTGTTGTGCTCAAGTACTATGGCTTAAGCAACAACTAGAGGACTATGGAGTTAAGTTAGATAATATTCCTATTAAGTGTGATAATACTAGTGCCATCAACCTTACTAAAAATTCGGTTCAGCATTCTAAAACCAAACACATAGAAATAAGATATCATTTTATTAGGGATCATGTGCAAAATGGAAACATATGTATTGAGCATATATGCACTGAAAAACAATTAGCCGACATATTCACAAAACCCTTGAGTGAAGATAGATTCTGCACGCTAAGGAGGGAATTAGGCATATGTGATCCTTTTTATTGAAGAGACATAAAAGGAAGCAAGCGGTCTCATGATACATTCCTCCCATTTCTAAAAATCCATGAAACATGAGTCAAACTTGTCATCTATAGATTTCCAACTCATGTATCATTGTCCCAGAAAGAATTCATAAGGATTGGAAGCAAGGAAAATTTTTAGAAGCAAAAAAAAAAAAAAAAATTCTGAACTTGGGTCGACCCAACCCAGAATAGGGTCGACCCAACGTTGAGTCGACCCAAGAAAATTCTTGAGTCGACCCAACGTCGGGACCCCACTGTTAAAAGGGGGACCCGAGAGCCTTTTTAGGGCACTGTTTGCCCTTGTCCTCTTCTGAAAAACCTATTCCCCACTCTCCAAACTCCTCCAATCATCTCCAAACAGTAGATTACTTTAAGATCTTGGAGAAATGGGACCCAAAAGAGCCGTAGCCAAGAGATCCGGAAGAGTCTCACGGATCCAACGTGAGGAAAGACATGCTACGGAGCCATCTACAGTGTCTCCACAACGTGAGGCACGTGCAGAGTTAGGGTTCGAGTTTCCGAGGAGAGTTTGAGTGAGTTGCTTCATCTCCCCTGCGAAGGAGCAACTCCAGAAAAGCCTGAAAACAAGATGAGAGCCCTGCAGTTGATAATGGAGAATGAAGACTTCGACTTTTCGGAGAAGGTAATAGCAAGCTCTCTTTCTGCAGAAATGAGGTTATTGCTCAGCATCATAAATAGGATTTTATTTTCGAAGAGCGGGAGATTCGATCTCATCACAGAGCGAGATCTATTAGTGATGGAGCATATTATTCAGGGTATTCCACTGAATCTCCCGGCTATGATCCTGAGGCAGATGAGGAAGGTGATCTGCAACTCCAGAGTATCCCTGCCTTATGGTATGATACTCACTTTGATCTTTCGACAGCACGACATATCTGTCGAGGGGGAGGTATCCAGGTATCTGCTTCATACTGACACATACACTGCGCGAACACTTATACGCATGGGCTATGAGAAAGTGAACGGGCAGTGGATTCATACTGGAGCAGGGATTCAGGGTGATACACCAGAGGGTGATGCACTAGATATTGGAGACCCTATCCCTGAGGATGAGGAGCATATGGATCATCCTACTGCACCTTCAGAGGCTGGACCATCGTCATCTGTTCCTCCGAGAGATACAGATGAGTTCTGGAGTAGGATGACAGAGCTTATGTCAGCTCAGGCGAGGACTATCACTGATGGGCTGACGAGCAGATTAGACATCATGTCTGCTGAGATCAGTGATCTGAGGTAGCAGATAGGAGCTCTACGGAGAGAGAGAGACCCATGGACCATCTGTGCCACAGGCTGCTGAGTCAGAGATTTCGGCATAGAGTCATCTAGCTCATCGTGCTCCACGACAGACTCAGTCTCACCAGGCTCGACCTCCCCTCGCCACGTACACTAGGAGGATGAGGACTAGATCCCAGCCATTAGATACTCCCTAGGCTGATATTAGTATTTCTATTTAGAGCCTAGGATAGGTATCTAGTTCTCATATGTATTTTGTGTTTATCATGTATTTTGAAATTAATTGTGGAACATTGGATTTGCTTTTGTTTTTGGCATGATTGTACTAAAATGTTCCTAGTTCGATCAATGAAGTTTGAATGTTTGTTATTTATTGTGTCTTTTTCCATACACCTATTTGATGATAACAAAAAGGGGGAGAAGTAAAGAAAGAGAAATAAGAAGTTGTGTAAGAAAAGAGAAATAACTTGTAAAACAAATTGAAAATTATAAAGGAAAGCATATACATTTAAGGGGGAGCAATTTGTAACAATGAAAATGATCAAATCAAAAATTTCTATCAAATTTCAGAATTTGGCACATAGAATTTCAGAATTTGGCACGCATCTTTCACACGTCGATACATAACCTAAAACTCATGCTTTATCTCAAATTTTTGGAGTTTCATCTTTAATGAAATATAAATGAAAGGGGGAGCAATTCAAAAAGTCAAATTGGAAACATTTGAATGATATAGGGGGAGACTTCACTCTCATATTTGAAAAGCTGAAATTCAGTAACTTGAGCCCTTTTAAAACTGATTTTAAGATAAGTATCAATAGGCTCATACTCTTTATTTTGTAATCATCAAAAAGGGGGAGATTGAGGATGATAGTGTTATTTTGATGATTAACAAGCAATAATCGAGAGTATGTTATAAGTTAAACCGATACTTCATTTATAAGTCTGTTACTCTTAATATATTTGTATAATAAGATAAAGATGCATTTCATTGTTTATATGAATGAATCTAACCTTGAGTTGCAGCAAAGTGTGGATTGAGCCGACCCAAAGGTTGATTGGGTCGATCCCGGCACATCAAGAAAGCATTTGGCACACTTCTGCAAAAATGGCACAGATGAACAGTAAGTTGGGTCGACCCAAGGAAAGCATGAGTCGACCCAAACTTCAAGCTTCTCAACAACTCAGAAAATGGTTCTCTGGAAATACTGAGAGGGTCGACCCAAGATGAAGTTGAGTCGACCCAAGCTTGAGTCGACCCAAACTCTGAGAGGGTCGACCCAAAGGCAAGACAGAACAGATGACAGAAAAGGTTCTCTGGAAACCCTGAGAGGGTCGACCCAAGAAGAAGTTGAGTCGACCCAACTGAACCTTGAGTCGACCCAAAGAAATGTTGGGTCGACCCAAGTGAAGGAAGGCTGAATTGCAAGTTTCTGTGTTTCTGAGAGGGTCGACCCAAGTGAAAGTTGGGTCGACCCAAGGACAGGTTGAGCCGACCCAAATACGGGCAGAAGCATAACGGCTAGTTCTGCAGAAGTACTTTTTGTCCTTCCAACAATGAGTAACGACTAGTTTTTGAATTCTAACTGTTACGGGGGAACTCAGCCACCATGCCCCACGTGACCGGCACGCGCGCCCAAGAAGACTACAGCTGCCCCTTGATCCAGTAATCCGACCCCGAGTCGGATATCTTCGGCTTCGCAGCCCGACCCCGAGTCGGCTGCCCCTTGATCCAGCAGTCCGACCCCGAGTCGGATATCTTCGGCTTCGCAGCCCGACCCCGAGTCGGCTGCCCCTTGATCCAGCAATCCGACCCCGAGTCGGCAATCTCTCGACAACGACAGGCTGTTCTCCTGAAGCACGCCGCGACCCTCTGCTCCACTACTCCCTGCAACGGTCGTATCCGGCGCTGCTCCACGATCTCCTGTAACAGCCGTACAAAGCGGAGCTCCACTACGCCCTGTCATGGCCGTACCCAGCGCTGCCCCACGACGCCCTGTAACGGCCATGTCAGTGGCAACTCCATCGTGCCACACGATGACCAACCCCCCAGAAGGACCCCCCAGCCTGGTATATATGCGGCTGGGGGGAGAAGGGGGGAGGTAAGCAAGAACTTCCAGAGCATTCTCCTACTTGCTACTATTATCTTTCCTTCTCCTCCAATCTCCTCTGACTTGATCGTCGGAGGGCCCCCACTACCCCAGTGGTGGTGCGAGGCTTGCTTACAGATTTCCCGGTGGAAAGTGGAGCGCAATCAACACCAACCAAGGCAACTCAGACGGAATCCCGTTCACACCGCTGTGCCAATCGTTCTCGATTTGGACCACCAGCAACAGTTGGCGCTAGAGGAAGGGAACGAATCTCAGAGCGATCGTAATGGCACGGCGAGGTGGTCGTGGAGCTTCCAATGCCTCCGGTCGCGGGGCCTCTCGCGCCTACGGCCGGGAGGCCGCTGCGTCTCCAACACATTCTCAGCAACACTCCACCGCTCCACCTCCCATTCAGATGGTCGAAGCCGCTCAGTTCGACCAGTTAGCCCAGCAGGTTCGCACCCTCGCGGAGGCAGTGCAGAACCTGCAGGGTGTGATGTCTCGGGCGCCGCAGCGGGCCCAGGAGACGCTGCTCCCTGAGCGCTCACCTGTCCTCCTCAACCCGCGCTCCTTCCTCTCCCATGGGGAGGAGCGCCGACGCGAGGAAGATTCTCGAGCACGGTCCATTCTGCCGGGACCTTCCCATCGGAGCTGCGCGGGGTACGAGAGGCGGGCCCGGGCGCGTTCCCAGACCCCCCAGTCCTCAAGGAACCCGCGCTCCAGTCGGTCCCCCTCTCGGTGCTCCTTGTCTCCCACCCATCGGTCGCGCTCCCTGGACCGGCGGGTGGACGATCTCCACCGACAACTCCAGGTCCTGAAGGGCCACTCCAAAGATCCCTTCGCCGACTTGGAGATCTCCTCCCAGCTGGCGCTTGCCTCGAGGATCCTGCGGACCCCGAATCCGCCGGGGTTTAAAATGCCGGCGATTGAGCCCTATGACGGGGCGGCGGACCCGCGGGATCACGTCGAGAGTTTCAGGACCCTTATGCTCCTCCACGGAGCATCAGATCCTCTCCTCTGCAAGGCCTTCCCGGCGACCCTCCATGGCCCGGCAAGGGCGTGGTTCGCCGGCTTGGAGGCTAACTCAATCCAGTCCTTCGACCAGTTTACTCGCCTCTTCATCACCCATTTCGCCGCCAGTAGCCGGCGGCGACTGGTCTCCGACTCCCTCTTCGATATCCGGCAAAACGAGGGAGAAAGCTTGCGGGATTATCTTACCCGCTTCAACAAGGCTACGCTGGAAGTCCGGAACCTGAGCTAGGAGGTGGCTCTTTCAGCCCTGAAGCGTGGCTTCCGAAAGGGCAGACTCACCTTCTCCCTGGACAAACGCCTGCCGCGGAGCTTCCCGGAGCTGTTGTCCCGGGCGAACCAGTATGCGGACGCCGAGGAGGCGGCCGCCCACCGGAGCAAGGAGGCCGCCGAGATCCCTCCAAAGCTCGGGAAGAAAAGGCGAAAAGAGGCACGCCAGAGGAAGGGCCCCGGCCACGCACAGACCTTCCCGCTGGGGGGGCTGTGTTGTGGGATGGGGTTCCCAGTTTAGTCCCACATCGGATAATCAGTGGAAATTTTTGATTGTTGCAATCGACTACTTCACCAAGTGGGTGGAGGCAGAGCCGCTGGCCACTATCACGGAGGCGCAAGTCCGGAAGTTCGTGAAGAAGAACATCATTGTCCGATTTGGGGTACCTCGGGTCCTCATCTCAGATAATGGTCGACAGTTCGACAACAAGCATTTCCGTGACTTCTGCGAGGAGTTCGGGGCGAGCATCGGTTCACATCTGTGTCGCATCCCCAAACCAACGGCGAGGCCGAGGTCACAAATCGGACAATCCTCCAAGGAATCAAAGCGCGAATCGGTCGGACGGGGCAAGCTTGGGTCGAAGAACTCGAGAATGTCCTTTGGGCGTATCGGACCACGCATCGGACCCCTACCGGGGAGACGCCTTTCAGCCTAACCTATGGCACGGAAGCCGTTGTCCCCGTGGAGCTCGGACTCCCCTCACCTCGGGTGGCCGCGCACCGACCCGAGGCCAATTCGGAGCAACTCCGAGGGAACCTGGATCTCTTGGAAGAAGCGAGGAAAATGGCGCAGGTTCGGATGGCGATGTATCAGCGGAGGGTGGCCCGATATTACAACTCCAAGGTCCGACCGAAGCTTTTCAGAATCGGAGATCTGGTGCTAAGGCGAGCTAAAGCATCTCAACCTGCGGAAGGTGGGAAGCTAGCGCCAAATTGGGAAGGCCCGTATAGGGTTCGCTGGGTAAACCGACCTGGCTCCTACCAGTTGGAGGCCCTAGATGGTCGAGAAATTCCAAGGAGCTGGAATTCCGCTAACCTGCGGATGTATTACCAGTAGAACGACAATGCCAGAAAGACAGTTCAAAAATGTATAACACTTTTCATTTCAATAATTTCTGGTTACAATGGCGTGCTCGTATGATTACAAGGAATTCCCAGAGGGGAATTAGGGTGTAAAGAAAGTAAAGAAGAGGTGGAGACTCCGAGGAGCTGAAGATCTGGGATCCCGAAACCTCCATCTGAAGCGGCTGCAATCCCGCCGGAAGTGGGTGCTTCCAACCGGAGGCGCCATCGGCGTCTCACGAAAAAGACGAAGAGCCGGCACGGATGAAGAAGAAGTGGACGAAGGAGAAGTCCACACTGCTCCTACCCGGAGGCGCCATCCACGCCTCACGAAAAAGATGAGGAGCCGCCGCAGAAGAAGCTCCCGCTGCCTCCAGGGGAACGCCACCTCCAAGGGATATTCCGGTCCTCCCCAGTGTTAGGGGAGAGAAGGAATACAAGGGAGAAGAGCATATGGAGGCGCGGTCCCGGATCAAGCGTCTGGTGCGGAGCTCAATCGGGAGGCCGAACTTCAAGGAGGAGAGACGTGATCCCGGATGAAACGCCTAGAGCGGAGTTCCGCCGGGGAGAACCTCCTTGTTGATCCCAGATGAAACGGCTAGTTGGCGGAAGTCGCGAAGGGCGCGCCTCCCGTTCCTTCGATAGGGGTCTCTCAACCATGCGCCGGAGAGGAGGCCCACGATCCATGGCAATCTGAACAGCTCCGGCTTGGCAGGCTCCATCGCACCTGCACCTATATTTATAGCCAAACTGCGGCCCTCCGGTCGTTCCGATGCGGGTGGCTCCAATAAATGCGGGCGCATTGAATCCGGAGCCGATCCGGCTCTCGAGGCGTATCTTTCCGCGATTTCCTAAGCGTCATTCTCCTTAATCGCATTCTTTGTGCAGGACACTCCGGGTGGCCTGTACCCCTAGGTCCACGTATCTCCGCTCGCGCCCAGGCCGCATCCGCCTCGAAGAACGCGCGTATCGCGGCCGCTTAACTGACACTCCTCGCAAGCAGCAACTGGCGATCCGATTTCCCAGGTAACCCCTCAATTAGCATTTAATGCCCATCTGGTGTTCCCCAGGCAACGCTTGGAGAGGAGGAGAAACACGATCGCAGCTGGCCACGGAGAAATCCCGTCGGGCGGCAAGCGACAGGCGCACGACCAGCGAGCGGAATTTCCTGAGGCTCGGCCCTCGGATGCCAGGCTAACCCGATGATCATCCCGGGAGCAGACTAGCCTGAAGCCCCGACCGGTCGCCTCGGCTTGCGCCAGCCTTGGCCGACCAACGAGCGGAATTTTCCGAGGCTCGGCCCTCGGATGCCAGGCTAACCCGATGATCATCCCGGGAGCAGACTAGCCTGAAGCCCCGACCGGTCGCCTCGGCTTGCGCCAGCCTTGGCCGACCAACGAGCGGAATTTCCCGAGGCTCGGCCCTCGGATGCCAGGCTAACCCGATGATCATCCCGGGAGCAGACTAGCCTGAAGCCCCGACCGGTCGCCTCGGCTTGCGCCAGCCTTGGCCGACCAACGAGCGGAATTTTCCGAGGCTCGGCCCTCGGATGCCAGGCTAACCCGATGATCATCCCGGGAGCAGACTAGCCTGAAGCCCCGACCGGTCGCCTCGGCTTGCGCCAGCCTTGGCCGACCAACGAGCGGAATTTCCCGAGGCTCGGCCCTCGGATGCCAGGCTAACCCGATGATCATCCTGGGAGCAGACTAGCCTGAAGCCCCGACCGGTCGCCTCGGCTTGCGCCAGCCTTGGCCGACCAACGAGCGGAATTTCCCGAGGCTCGGCCCCAGGATGCCAGGCTAACCCGATGATCATCCCGGGAGCAGACTAGCCTGAAGCCCCGACCGGTCGCCTCGGCTTGCGCCAGCCTTGGCCGACCAACGAGCAGAATTTTCCGAGGCTCGGCCCTCGGATGCCAGGCTTACCCGATGATCATCCCGGGAGCAGACTAGCCTGAAGCCCCGACCGGTCGCCTCGGCTTGCGCCAGCCTTGGCCGACCAACGAGCGGAATTTCCCGAGGCTCGGCCCTCGGATGCCAGGCTAACCCGATGATCATCCCGAGAGCAGACTAGCCTGAAGCCCCGACCGGTCGCCTCGGCTTGCGCCAGCCTTGGCCGACCAACGAGCGGAATTTCCCAAGGCTCGGCCCTCGGATGCCAGGCTAACCCGATGATCAACCCGGGAGCAGACTAGCCTGAAGCCCCGACCGGTCGCCTCGGCTTGCGCCAGCCTTGGCCGACCAACGAGCGGAATTTCCTGAGGCCTAACCCTCGGATGCCTGGCCTAGCGCCGGAAGAATTCCCTGAGGCCTAACCCTCGGATGCCTGGCTTAGCGCCGGAAGAATTTCCTGAGGCCTAACCCTCGGATGCCTGGCTTAGCGCCGGAAGAATTTCCTGAGGCCTAACCCTCGGATGCCTGGCTTAGCGCCGGAAGAATTTCCTGAGGCCTAACCCTCGGATGCCTGGCTTAGCGCCGGAAGAATTTCCGGAGGCCTAACCCTCGATGCCTGGCGTAGCGCCGGAAGAATTTCCTGAGGCCTAACCCTCGGATGCCTGGCCTAGCGCCGGAAGAATTTCCTGAGGCCTAACCCTCGGATGCCTGGCCTAGCGCCGGAAGAATTTCCTGAGGCCTAACCCTCGGATGCCTGGCCTAGCGCCGGAAGAATTTCCTGAGGCCTAACCCTCGGATGCCTGGCTTAGCGCCGGAAGAATTTCCTGAGGCCTAACCCTCGGATGCCTGGCTTAGCGCCGGAAGAATTCCTGAGGCCTAACCCTCGGATGCTTGGCTTAGTGCCGGAAGAATTTCCTGAGGCCTAACCCTCGGATGCCTGGCTTAGCGCCGGAAGAATTTCCTGAGGCCAGGAAGAATTTCCTGAGGCCTAACCCTCGGATGCCTGGCTTAGCGCCGGAAGAATTTCCTGAGGCCTAACCCTCGGATGCCTGGCTTAGTGCCGGAAGAATTTCCTGAGGCCTAACCCTCGGATGCCTGGCTTAGTGCCGGAAGAATTTTCTGAGGCCTAACCCTCAGATACCTGGCCTAGCGCCAGAAGAATTTCAAGAGTCGGGAGTCAGCGAGACGCTACCAAGAGTTAAAAAGAAGGACGAAAGTGAAATGAAGAAACTCTATTTGCATTAACTTTCATTGTTTCAGGGCCGAGACCCATACAACTCAGCAACAACCGCCATACGCCATAAAGAAGGCGGGGAGCTCGAAGCGCGCGCGCCTCTCCGAGGGATGGCGGCAATCTCGAAGCATCACTTCCTTCACCCGTTCCCCTTCTGGTTCCAGGCTCGGAAGTGGGGGGCTACTGTTACGGGGGAACTCAGCCACCATGCCCCACGTGACCGGCACGCGCGCCCAAGAAGACTACAGCTGCCCCTTGATCCAGTAACCCGACCCCGAGTCGGATATCTTCGGCTTTGCAGCCCGACCCCGAGTCGGCTGCCCCTTGATCCAGCAGTCCGACCCCGAGTCGGATATCTTCGGCTTCGCAGCCCGACCCCGAGTCGGCTGCCCCTTGATCCAGCAATCCGACCCCGAGTCGGCAATCTCTCGACAACGACAGGCTGTTCCTCTGAAGCACGCCGCGACCCTCTGCTCCACTACTCCCTGCAACGGTCGTATCCGGCGCTGCTCCACGATCTCCTGTAACAGCCGTACAAAGCGGAGCTCCACTACGCCCTGTCATGGCCGTACCCAGCGCTGCCCTACGACGCCCTGTAACGGCCATGTCAGTGGCAACTCCATCGTGCCACACGATGACCAACCCCCCAGAAGGACCCCCCAGCCTGGTATATATGCAGCTGGGGGGAGAAGGGGGGAGGTAAGCAAGAACTTCCAAAGCATTCTCCTACTTGCTACTATTATCTTTCCTTCTCCTCCAATCTTCTCTGACTTGATCGTCGGAGGGCCCCCACTACCCCAGTGGTGGTGCGAGGCTTGCTTGCAGGTTTTCCGGTGGAAAGTGGAGCGCAATCAACACCAACCAAGGCAACTCAGACGGAATCCCGTTCACACCGCTGTGCCAATCGTTCTCGGTTTGGACCACCAGCAACACTAACCATTGGGGCTTGTCCAATGGATGAAGGAAACTATTTAAAGTGGCACTATTCATCAGAGAGAACAACCTTTCCAAAGAATATCAAAGTGTACACAAGAAAGAGAAAGTGCCCTAATCTTCCTCATCCAAGTGTTTCATTCAAGAGACAAAAGAAAGTGGTTGAGCAGATTCGAAGAGTCATTAAGAGCTCCATCCACCCTTGAAGAGTGAAGCATCCTTGACAAAGAAGAGAGAAGTCACATCAAGCGATAACTATTCTCTAAACTCTTCTTTGTAGATCATATTGTTATATTTGCTCATCTAGGAGCTTAAATCTTCTTTCTTTGTTTATTAAACTCCTTGTAAAGGTTAGTTGGTTAGCCCGCAAAACCAACGGAATAGGTTGATTGGTGAACCCGTAAAACCAATTGTAAAGGTTCGTTGGTGAGCCCGTAAAACCAACATAGGTTCGTTGGTGAGCCCGTAAAACCAACATAGGTTTTTGGTGAACCCGAAAAACCAAAGTGTAAAGGTTTTTGGATTGTGAGCCCGGAAAACAATCCAACTGTAATCCGCGGGATTATAGTGAATTCCCAAGGGATCGCTTGGGGAGTGGACGTAGGTGCTTAGGATAGCACCGAACCACTATACTTCTTGTTGTTTGTATTGTGCTTTGTTTAATTCCACTAACTCATCAATTGACATAAGTAAGATAGTTAAAATTAAGAGAAACCAATTCACCCCCCCCCCCCCCCCCCCGTCTTAGCTTGTCACCTTGGGCAACAGTTACATTGGGTTCGAGTGTTTCAATGCCCAATTACATTGAGTCCTAGTGGCGTTGAAGAGTCCTAAATAATTTGGAGTCTTTGTAATGGGTCCATGTGTCGTGTAAAGGAGTCCTAGCTGATTTGGACTCTTAGTCATGTATCAATTAAAGAGTTCAAGTTGATTAGGAGTCTTGAGTTTAGGAGTTTGGGTCCCAACACTATGAAACCACATTGAGTCCATGGCATTGAAGAGTCCTTGAGTGATTAGGGGTTTGTCTATTTGGTCCATGTGGCGTTGGAAAAGAGTCCTAGCTGATTTGGACTCTCTTCCATGCACTATAAGGAGTCCTAGTTATTTGGGAGTTTTAGTTAGTTTAGTGGATTTCGTCAGTTGATTTCGTCAATAGATTTTATCAAATGATTGATTAGATTTAAAAGAGTCCATATTTAGTATGGAGTCCTAAAATTCTGGTTGTAAGAGTTCTTATTTTTCTAACCTCTTACTCTATATAAAGGGGAGGTTGAAGAATAAAATTTAAAGATAGATTGATTTGAGTTTAGAAAAAAAATTGAGAGTGATTTTTTTTTTCCTTGGAGTGCGACGCTTCATCCTTTATCCTTGGTGAGATGCCAAGCTTTGGAAGAAGTTGATGCTACTTGCAAAAACGTGTTGCTGGCACAAGATTTTGATGAATCAATTTTTAGTTAAATTTATTAATAGTGTTAATGTAGGGTTCTAGCATGTCATAATGGGCAGCGGAAGCTAGGGATTTTCAAAATTTTCTTAATAAAGTCCCTATGCATGAAACCCTTTTAAGCCTAGATCACCTTAATGATTACAATCAAATAATGTAAAATAAATACAGAATTAGTAGAATACCTCAAATGCTAATCCAAAGTGTACAATCTCCACGAGGCGTCCAAGTGTCCGCCCTCCAATGGTGATTCACACGAAAACTTGATCAAGACTTTAGCTCCAAAGACTTTTGATCCTTAATGCAGAATTCTTCTAAAGAACTCTAATGGCTTGCTTTCCTTCCTTTCTATTTTTCTTTAGCCTTCTAAAATCACTTCTAATCCTTTTGTCCTAAGGAAGACCACCTTGTCTTGGCTTAGGACACACTAGAAGCAATGTTAGAAAGAAAGAAACTAATGTAAGAAAGAAGGGATATGAGAGAGAGAGAGTTGGATTGATTTTCGATGGATTAGAAAACACCGGGAGCATTCCTATTTATAGATGGCGTGGGGATGCATCACCAAAGGATGCATCCCATCCACACATCCTTCAGATGGGGCGTGATAAGAGGAGAGAAGGCGCCACAAAAATAGGGAGAGGCGTATCAAAAGTGGTTAGGATAAGATCAAGCGCTTATGATGTGGCGCTTGATTCCCTAAGCACCTCTTCATGAAAATGCGCCGTACTCTTCCCTTTCTTCACTTCTTCTCACGCAAGAAAAATAGGAACCAACCTTATCCATTCATCAAGGGTTGATGATGATCCAAAGGCCATGAAAGAAGGCGCCATATATCCCTTAGGCGTGATGAAGATAGAAGAGAGAGAATGGATAAGATCAAATAAATGGTTCATCCTTATCCATTTAATCTTCACGTATTCTCTCTCTTTCCTTCACCTATTTTTCATCTCCACGCCTCCCAATGATATCCATCACGTCATCATGATCTCCCATCATCCTATGATGAAAATCCAATGGCTCCAATTCATGGTGCCATCCATTTGATCCATCTCTTCATCCAAATGTTGATCCAACGGTCAAAAATGAATGATTTATCAAATCTAATCCAATTAGACTCAAACCAAGCCAATTAGGTGCCAACTCTTGGCTAATCCATATTAGAATATGATCTAATCAAATTAGATCAATTAAGAATCAGATTTGAATCCAATTCGAATCAGATTCGAATCCAGTTCGAATCAGGAGCTAAGGTTTGCAACACCTGCTAGGATGTTTATCTTGCAAACATGATCTAATCCAATTAGACCCTTGATAAGTTTTCTTGTGTGTGACCCATTGGGTTCCATACTTATCCAGCAATAGGTGTGAGTGCGAGTTGACCCAACTTGATTAGAACTCTTCTAATCGATTTAAGTCTAAACTGCGCGAACCCGAACTTAACAATTAGAATCCTTTCTAATTGGTGATCGAATTAAACTCTTTAATTCGATCAAATCTATAAGACAAGATTGACGTCTAGCAACGTGTCATGTCTATCCGGAAATATGGAATTTGGTAGAAATACCAAAAATACCCTTCAGTGGCAAGTTACCATGCAATTCAATCCTTTAATCAAACTGCATCCCAAATATGTATATGAGTATGAATATATGTCAAACTCAATTTCATATTCATATTTTTCTCAATCTTTTAATGATAATTCAAATAATGAAACATTAGAAACTCTTTCTAATTTTCATTCTGCTTTGATCAAAGGCTTTCTGAATTATCATATGATTAGAATAAATAGGATGCTATCTTCTCTTACTAGAAGTGATTAATTCCTTGTTGATCTACTCATAATCTTTGTACACAATCCACCATATCCAGAAAACCTCGTACATAACTTATTGTCATGAATGAGTGTAAACCAAAACATAGGTTCATGTGCACAAGATACCATGGTGATCTCAGGTCAAAGGATCAGTTGCACAACTCCCACTAAGAGAATCATCTTTTGACATGTAAGTAAGACTTCATAAGATTTCTCTTTGTAGGTCAATTCAGTGAACTCATTCTTCTAATGAGCACCCATATCTTTGTATTAGTGTCTCCACACAAATGATTGTGAGATCAATCATCCTCTGCATCGAGCATACATAAGACATGCCAGTCTTTCCGGTAATCATTGATCCCCGACTCAATGTACCAATGACTGGAAATATTTAAGATTAGGATTTTAGGATTTTAAGTCTCACTAGTATGATCTCATCATAGTCTTAAAACCATTGCCCTAATCTAAGGAGTTTATCATAAATATAATCAACAGCATATGATAAAACATAACGCCTTTATTCATATTTAAAAGTCATGTACATGATTTGGACAAATCAAAAGAAAAACCCTTCGCAATACATATTGCAATTGGCTTGTAGGGCATCTACTCTTTCAATCTCCCACTTGCACTAAAGCCAATCGCCCTTATATTTTATTCCCATACAATCGAGGTGGCGATCGAACTACTGTTGTGGTAGAGCTTTAGTGAACGGGTCTGCTAGGTTGTTCTTGGTGTCTACTCGTTCAATGACTATGTCTTGTCTCTCGACAATCTCTCGAACAAGATGGAAGCGTCTTAGAATATGCTTGGATTTGTGATGAGACCTTGGTTCCTTCGCTTGAGCAACAGCTCCAGTGTTATCACAATAAACTGGGACTGGTCCAGCAATCTCGGAAACTACTCCTAACTCAGAGATGAACTTCTTCATCCAGACAGCTTCCTTAGCGGCTTCACTTACAGCAATGTATTATGCCTCAGTAGTTGAGTCAGCTACAGTTTGCTGTTTGGAACTCTTCCAGCTCACTGCACTACCATTTAGGGTAAAGACATACCCTGAAGTGGACTTGCTATCATCTGGGTCTGATTGAAAACTAGAATCAGAAAATCCTTCTAGTTTCAACTCAGATCCTCCATAAACTAGAAAAATATCTTTAGTCCTTCTCAAGTACTTAAGAATATTTTTCACAGCTATCCAATGATCCTCTCCTGGATCAGCCTGTAATCTACTTGTTATGCCTAAGGCATAAGCAACATCAGGCCTAGTACATAGCATAGCATACATAATCGATCCTACTGCCGAAGCATAGGGAATAGAATTCATTCTATTCCTCTCTTCAGATGTCTTAGGAGACATCTTCTTAGAGAGACGTATGCCATGACTCATAGGCAAATAACCTCTTTTACTTTCTTCCATGCTGAATCTTTTCAGCACATTATCTATGTACCTAGACTGGGACAAGCCTAGCATCCTTTTAGATCTATCCCTATAGATCTTTATACCAAGTATATAGGATGCTTCTCCCAAGTCTTTCATGGAAAAGCTTTTTGACAGCCAAGTCTTGACCGATTGTAACATTGGAATATCATTTCCAATGATCAGTATGTCATCTACATACAATATTAAGAAGACAATGGCACTCCCACTAGTCTTCTTGTACACACATGGTTCATCCACATTTTTGATAAAACCAAATTCTTTGACTGTTGTATCAAAACGGATGTTCCAACTCCTTGATGCTTGCTTTAATCCATAAATGGATCTCTTAAGCTTGCATACTTGATTTGCTCTCTTACTTGAGACAAATCCTTCTGGCTGTGTCATGTAAACCTCTTCCTCAAGATAACCATTAAGGAAGGCGGTTTTGACATCCATCTGCCTGATTTCATAATCATAGTATGCAGCTATTGCAAGCAAAATCCGAATAGATTTGAGCATAGCTACTGGCGAAAAAGTTTCATCATAGTCAATTCCTTGCTTTTGCCTGAAACCTTTTGCCACCAATCTAGCCTTGTAGGTTTCTACTTGGCCATCTGCTCCAATCTTTTTCTTATAGACCCATTTGCAACCTATAGGGTTTACACCCTCTGGTGCATCAACCAAAGTCCATACTTGGTTGGTATACATAGAATCTATTTCGGATTTCATGGCTTCTAGCCATTTGTCAGAGTCACTACTCATGACAGCTTCCGAATAGGTCAGAGGATCATTATTCTGAACAATGTGGGCTTCATCATTCTCAATGATGAACCCATTCCTCTCAGGTGCTCTTCGCACTCTATCTGACCTTCGGAGAGGAGATGTGTGTTGTGGTTGTACCTCATCAATGGGTACATCTGGTTGAAGAATTTCTTGTGTTTCTATTTGTAGGTCTTGAACTTCTTCAAGTTCAATTTTCCTATCCTTGCCCTTTTCTAAGATAAACTCTTTTTCTAAGAAAATGGCATGCCTACCTACAAAAACTTTTTGTTCGGTAGGATGATAGAGGATGTATCCTATACTATCTTTAGGATAACCTACAAAAATACATTTATCTGATCTAGCACTTAGCTTGTATCCAAAATTTCTTTTGACATAAGCTTGACAACCCCATATCTTAAGAAACTTAAGATTAGGCTTCTTTCCTCTCCATATCTCATATGGAGTGCTAGGTACAGACTTAGAAGGTACCCTGTTTAATATTAGTGCAGCGGTCTCTAGGACAAAACCCCAGAAGGAAATAGGAAGATCAGTAAAGCACATCATGGACCTTACCATATCTAATAGAGTACGATTCCTCCGTTCAGCTACACCATTTAATTGTGGCGTATACGGAGATGTCCATTCAGAGAGAATGCCCTTTTCTTTAAGATGATTTAAAAACTCACTAGAAAGGTATTCACCGCCTCGATCAGATCGAAGGATTTTAATACACTTTCCGGTTTGTTTTTCAACCATACTTTGATACTCTTTAAACTTATCAAAAGCTTCGGATTTATGTTTCATAAGATACACATATCCGAACCTTGATAAATCATCAGTGAATGTGATGAAGTAAGAGTATCCACCTCTAGCTAGAGTTGTCATAGGACCACATACATCTGTGTGTACAAGTCCTAATAACTCACTTGCCCTTTCTCCATGTCCAGTGAATGGAGACTTAGTCATTTTACCCATAAGACAAGATTCACAAGTTCCTAATGATTCATAATCATAAGGATCAAAGAACTCTTCTTTGTATAACTTGTTGATTCTTGATTCACTTATGTGACCAAGTCGGCAATGCCAAAGAAGGGTGTTATTCACTTCCTCTCTCTTTCTTTTATTGCTTTTATTAATATGAAAGACATTGTCATTAAGTAATAAAACAAGAAGACTATTTTCCATAATGCCATTGCAAAGATGCTTATTAGAAAAATAAATAGAGCAACCATTGCCCTTTCCATTAATTTCAAATCCTTTCTTTAACAACAAAGGAATGGAAATTACATTTCTAATAATTTTGGGCATATAATAACAATCTTCTAATTGTAGGAGCTCTCCCGAAGGTAACTCCAAGTTGTAGGTTCCAACAGCCTCAGCCTGGATGGACTCTCCTCCAACGCCATACAGCTCGAAGTCACCTTTCTTCAAAATTTTAATTTTCTGTAGTCCATGCAAAGATTTGCAAATGTGAAAACCACAGCCGGTATCCAATACCCATGAATTTGAATTTGAAGAACTTAATGACAAGTTGGCATGTAACATAAACATACCTTTTGATGCAACTCTTGCATCGGTCTTCATACTTGCAAGAAAACTCTTGCAATTCCTTTTCCAGTGGCCAGCTTTGCCGCAATGAAAACAGGTACTTGATCCGGAGTTTTTCTTTCCTTTTTTCTTTTTGATGCTACTCTTAGGGTTCAATCTTTTCTTAGAACCCTTATTGTCCGATTTTCTCTTAGAGGTGCCATCTATAAGAAGGAGTGGACCTTTATCCTTCTTAATATGGCCTTCAGCTGTTTTGAGCATATTTAACAGCTCGGGCAGGGAGGTGTTCAGCTTGTTCATGTGAAAGTTCACAACAAACTGAGAGAATGAATCAGGCAGTGATTGCAGGATCAAATCCTGACTGAGCTCATTATCCATAGCAAAACCTAATTGACTTAATCTTGTGATTAAGTCTATAACCATAAGAACATGGTTTTGCACTGGAGTTCCTTCATTCATTCTAGCACGGAACAACTGCTTAGATATCTCATACCTAGCAGTCCTGCTTTGTTCTCCATACAACTCTTTTAAATTGAGAAGTATGGATTGAGTGTCGATGCCTTTATGTTGCCTCTGTAATTCATTGCTCATAGAGGCAAGTATGATACATTTGACAGTCAAACTATCATTTTTCCACATCTTATGTGTGGCAACCTCCTCTTCTATAGCGTCATCCCCTAGATCTCCAAGATCAGGGGTTTCAAGTATATAGAAAATTTTCTCCTGAGTGAGTACTATCTTTAAATTCCTCAACCAGTCCACATAGTTTGGTCCGGTCAACTTGTTGGCATCTAAGATGCCTCTTAGTGAAAGTGAAGCCATTTAATAATTCTACATATGCAAGAACATAACTAATATAAGCAGACCAATCATGATGACATGTTTGCAACTAGATAAGGACTTTAATCTAATTTGTCTCCTACTATTTTTATCGAATATCATAGCCCTTTCCTATGATAAACGTGAAAATATAATTTTTCTTAGTAGGGTTGAGATCCTAATTCATCATAAAAAGCCTTGTGTTTACACAACAAACTCTTATGAGTTCAAAGGTAGGAAACTCTTTCCAATTGCATCTCATGCAATTCTCAACTTTATCTTGTCCTCTTAAAATACTTATTGCCTTGTGTTAGCACAACAAACAATAATATTTTAGTTAAGTCAAACCCTTCATTTCCATATAGTCATATTCGAATAATATTGCCCTTGTGATTGCACAACAAGGCAATATATTAAAATATGCCATAAGCATCTTAATGCACCAAGACAGTATAACATCAGTCCCCATTGCAAGTCTTGTGTTAGCACAACAAACTAGCATGGATCTTGACATAATAATATCGAGGCATGAAGGAAGGCTATCAATAGTATTATATCAATATTAAGCTTATCCATAATAGACAATCAAACAATTGGCCAGGTAAGCAGGTGGGAGGCTCCCCTTACTCAAAGAGTAAGGTCCTAATTAAGTAACCACCTTTAGTGCTTTCCTTAGACACTAATTAGATTAATTGTTCTAGAATGGGTTAGCTCAAAGTTTTTCAATACTATGACTTAATATAATTTTTATTGAGGGCTTACTAGTCTCTAGCACATTCTTTAATTGTAACATATATTTAACATATCTAAAATAAGCTATCATGCATCATAGCTATCTCATAGCATGTATAAATCATAAGCAACTAATTAACATGCTTCAACATATCTTCATATGGAAAATTTCATATCATGACATTTTATTACATATTATATCATATATGAATCATATATTTCAGCATTTCATTAAGCATATGACATTACTATCTCATAGTAAATTAATAATCATACATCATGCATTATTATTTGATTGAACCAATTAAGGATAGCTCTGATACCACTGTAGGGTTCTAGCATGTCATAATGGGCAGCGGAAGCTAGGGATTTTCAAAATTTTCTCAATAAAGTCCCTATGCATGAAACCCTTTTAAGCCTAGATCACCTTAATGATTACAATCAAATAATATAAAATAAATACAGAATTAGTAGAATACCTCAAACGCTAATCCAAAGTGTACAATCTCCACGAGGCGTCCAAGTATCCGCCCTCCAATGGTGATCCACACGAAAACTTGATCAAGACTTTAGCTCCAAAGACTTTTGATCCTTAATGCAGAATTCTTCTAAAGAACTCTAATGGCTTGCTTTCCTTCCTTTCTATTTTTCTTTAGCCTTCTAAAATCACTTCTAATCCTTTTGTCCTAAGGAAGACCACCTTGTCTTGGCTTAGGACACACTAGAAGCAATGTTAGAAAGAAAGAAACTAATGTAAGAAAGAAGGGATATGAGAGAGAGAGAGTTGGATTGATTTCCGATGGATTAGAAAACACCGGGAGCATTCCTATTTATAGATGGCGTGGGGATGCATCACCAAAGGATGCATCCCATCCACACATCCTTCAGATGGGGCGTGATAAGAGGAGAGAAGGCGCCACAAAAATAGGGAGAGGCGTATCAAAAGTGGTTAGGATAAGATCAAGCGCTTATGATGTGGCGCTTGATTCCCTAAGCACCTCTTCATGAAAATGCGCCGTACTCTTCCCTTTCTTCACTTCTTCTCACGCAAGAAAAATAGGAACCAACCTTATCCATTCATCAAGGGTTGATGATGATCCAAAGGCCATGAAAGAAGGCGCCATATATCCCTTAGGCGTGATGAAGAGAGAAGAGAGAGAATGGATAAGATCAAATAAATGGTTCAGTTAAATTTTGATATATTGTTATATAATTGCATCTCTTTTATATGGATCTTTTAGCATAGTTTACATAAGCAATAGATAAATAAAATAATGAATAGTATTTATCTTTTCCATCCGCCCCTAGTATTTAATATAGTTTAAGGCAAATTTTCTGTTATGTCGCTAGAGTGCTTTGTCTTATGCATTGTCTTCTTTATCTGACTTTTTTAGCTCCTAATCCAGGTCATTTGTGAATAATGTGTGGTACACTAAAATCCTTTCGCCGGAGGATGTTCTGAAAATGGGAAAGCAAGGAGTTGAGTCCTTCTTTTAATCCTCTTGGAGCTGATGGGATAAAAACTGGTACATGAATTTCTGGTGGTTTGTGTTTAAGTGTCATTAGGACCACCGTTACTTGAATATACTTTTTCTGATTTTTCTTAATGTTCATATTATAGTTATACTGTTGCGATAATAGAAACTTCCCTCAATGCCATTGATGCTCTGTTAGAGCACATTTAAACCAAATGATTGTCGCAAACATCTCTAAAAGAATAGGAATATGAGACTTATTTGTTTCCATATTCTTCCATATTTCTGAAAATTGAATCTTAGTGGTTTGATAACATTAAATGTTCTCATATTTGTTACTGCCATTATGATAATCATATATTTCTAACCATGGTCTGTTGAACCGACCTGTACCAGTCGGTTCAGCACGTACCGGACCGGTACCGACTGGCACCGGTCCGGTACAGGGGTATAAAATGGTTCTGACCCAATTTGGGTTGGAACCGTTCGGTATATGATTTGTACCGGTGCGAACCGGTTCGCACCGGTACATGTTCGAACCGGTTCGCACCGGTACATGTTCGAACTGGTGCGAACCGAGCGGTTCGCATCGGTATAAGCTCGAATCGGTGCGAACCGGCTCGGTTCGCACATCGAACCGGTTCGCACCGGTTCGATGTTTAAAATTAGTGCCAAGCACTTTGAATGTGCCACATTGTGGCACTTTCAAAGTGCCACTTTGTGCGGCACTTCGAAAGTGCCGGTGCGGCAAAATGTGGCACTTTTTAATGTGCCACAGTGCCTCAACGACTGGCTATAAAAGCCGAACAAATGCTAAAGCCAAATCCGTCAGCTTAGGTGAAGGAAAGGCAGAGAGAAAGGAGGAAAAGAAGAGAAAGGCAAAGACAAAGACATGAAAAAAATTTAGAAGGGTCGGAGAGTGTCGTTTTTCTTAAAAAAAAATCCAGCAAAAACTAAATAAGGTAAAATTTCTTTCCCCTACATTGTTTTTCAAATATTTCATTTAAATTGCTTAAAAAAATTAAGTCAAAAATTGCCAAAAAAGAGGAAATTATTCAATGATTCCATTTCGTCTTGAATTTTTTATATGTTGTCGATATATGGACGATATTAATGGTGACATTAACTTTTGTTTTTACAGAATTTATATAATTTATAATTTAATTAAAAAATTTAAAAATTAATTTTTAATTAAAAAAATAGAAATTGAAAAAAATTAATGTGGTCGTAGGAATGGAGCCATCAAGGAGAGGGCAACCCCAAGAGCGTAATATTGGCTGGGAGCATGGGAAGATGCTTAGTGAACGGCACCTGTTTCAGTGCAATTATTTCCACAAGTGCTTCAAGGGAGGAGGGGTAACCAGATTAAAGCAGCACTTAGCCGGTAATTCTCGTGAGATATCTGCGTGCTCGGAGTGCCCACCGAGCACCCATCAGCTGATGAGGAAAAACCTCGCTGAGATCAAAGCAAGCAAGGAGAGGGCTGCCAAGCAAAAAGCGGAGGTGGAACGCCAAGCTGCAGAAGCACCTTCCTATCACTTGATAGAGTCACAGGAGGTCGAGAGTCCAGATGAGGAGGCGACACAGATCCAGGCTGCCATGCGGGCGAGTCTGCATGATCGGTGGCAGCAAGAGGAGGTGGCGAGGCATCAGGCTCGATTTGGGCTCTCATTTTTCGAGTCGGGCGCCGGTTCTGGTGGAAGCAGATAAGATCCAGAGTTTCAAAGGACAACCTCAGTCAGGGAGGGCGAGGGCAAAGGAAGCAGACATTGCATCTATCCTGGGTGGTTTTGGTGGCCGAAAGAAGTCTTCCGGAGGGATTCCATCAGGTGCGTCAATCCATGATGTAGATTCGTATGCCTTCCCCAAGAGAGATTCGAAGCAGCAAAGGGTAGACACAATGTGGAAGAAGGAGAAGAAGAAGGATATGTGGCGAGCTATTGGATCCTGGTTCCACTTCAGCCACATTCCAGCAAATGCTGCAGACAATATATACTACAAGTCTGCCATTTCTGCCATACAGTCTGCCGGTTCCGATGTCGATCCTCCAGGCCCGAAGAACATCTACGGTAAGCTTCTTGACAACAATAAGGAGGAGCTACAGAATTGGATTGGCTCATATAAGAGCAAGTGGCCCACATATGGGCTCACTCTGATGTGTGATGGTTGGACCGGTCCGACAAAGCGGATCATCATCAACTTTCTGACATACTGTGATACGAAAACCTTCTTCCACAAGTCAGTTGATGCTTCGGATAAGGTGCACAACGTCTCATACATCCTTAGACTTATGGAGGAGGTGATTGATCAGATTGGAGAGGAGAATATCGTGCAGGTCATCACTGATAACGGGCCGCAATATAAGTTGGCCGGGCAGGTCTTGATGGAGCGGCGACCACAAATTTTTTGGACCCCATGTGTTGCACATTGCATCGACCTCATCCTGATGGACATTGGAAAGATCCGTAGGGTGCAACATACGGTGGAGATAGCCCAACGCATCATCAGGTATATTTATGGCCATACTTGGGTTATTTCATTAATGGAAAAGTATGCAGGAGGAGAAATTCTTAGACCAGGAGTCACACGGTTTGCTACGAATTACATTGCACTTGATAGCCTTATCGAGAAGAAAAAAGCCCTACATCAGATGTTTGTCAGTCCCGAGTGGCAGGAAAGTAGATATGCCCAGGCCAGCACTGAAGGAAGCAGGATGGAAGACTTGGTAAGCAGGCAGTCATTCTGGCAGTGGGCCAATGCGATGGTCAAGGCTATCAAACCATTATATGAAGTGCTGCGGGCCGTGGATAGCGAGAGGTATCCCCAGATGGACTTTTTGTATCACATAATGGAGAAGGCAAAGGCTCAGATCATGGAGGCAGATGTAGCCCATGCCCAGGAGTACATCGACATCATTGAGCGGCGGTGGGGAGCCCAAATGGGTAGGAAATTGCATCTAGCAGGTAAGCGATAATATTGATAATTATACTGATTGATATATTTGTATAATTATACTAAGATGGTGTCATCTATGTGCAGCATACTACCTGAATCTCCGGTTTCAATACGAGAGTGGAATTGGTATGGATGATGAACTTCTTCATGCTTTGCGTAATGTTATTTATAAGATGAAGCCTGATCCAGAAGTCGCCGCGTCATGTATAGAAGAGGTAACTATGATTTAGTAGCATAAGTAAATATATCGGATCTTATATTATTGACATACTGCAACAAGCTTCTTTTCACAGACCAAATTATTTAGAGAGGGCAGCCACAGCTTTGGACAGCGACCAGCTGTCGTGAGCAAGACAACTATGAATCTAGGTACAATATAAATCTGCAAGACATTTTTGCAGCTGAATTATTTTCAACTATGAGGCCATCATATATGTAAAATGTAATTATCTTCAATATTTTTGCAGCTGAATGGTGGATTCATTTTGGCGGATCCGCAAAAAATCTTAAGCGGATAGCTATCTGGATCCTCTCCCAAATGATCTTCTCGAGTGGTTGTGAGCACAACTGGTCCACCTTCGCCCTCATCCACAGCAAACAAAGGAACCGTTTGATACAAAAGCGCCTCAATGACCTAGTTTATGTGCATTACAATCTGCGGTTGAGGCTAAAATGCATTCAGGAGGAAGTGGAGCTCAAGTATGCAGATCCCATCTATAGGACTTTTACAAATGATAATCCTATGCTCGACTGGCTTGCGGTCCAGCAGCAGGAGCCCGAGCTTGATGAGCCAGGATCGCCTCGACGACCAGCCAGCATCAAAGCCACCGAGGCTACGGTCGATCCACAGCAATGGGCTGAGCGCAACATTTCACGCACTCCTACAGCTAATAGGACATGGCTAGAGGGGAGCCAGTCAGCGCATGACTGGTACGATACTCCCATTCAGAGAGATGATCCTTTAATGCGAGGACAAGGACGCTCTAGTACCTAGTCGACTCGATCAGGAGGACGTCAATCCCAGCAAACGAGAAAAGGAAAGGAAAGGGCCCCAATGGAGAGTGTCGAGAAGACTTGGACCAGCAGCGATGAAAGTTCTGGTGGTGATGGATCTACTAGCCATGGAGGGAGTGGAGGACAGTATGGTACTACTTATGAGACACAGCCGGAGGGAGGTTTTCGATACACCGGTGAATCTCAGTTTACGCATGCTACACAAGATACGGACCACGGTAGGCCGTCTGATATAGGCTGGTCAGATACCATTGCATATCGAAGAAGAGCTCCTCGAGGTCGTTCAGGAGGCCAGGATGCAGCTGCAGATGACCTCCCATGTGGAGTCGGATCCATTGATGTATCAAGTTTCGAGTCTTCCTATTATCCGCGGCCTCAGCTAGCCTATGGATATGGTGCATCGGAGTCATCTTCCGGTGGCTACTACCCTGCGCAGCCTGGAGGGTCTTACGGGTCGGATTTTGGTGTCGGCATATTCGGATGGGTCCCTTATCAAGACATCTCTCAGAGTCAGAGCTTCAGCGAGAGATCCGAGAGTTTTATGACCCGACACGCATTCCTCGAGGATTGAGCATATAAGACTACAATGCCGCTTGGTTAGAGGGATGGGTTGATCAGCCTCCATATTATGCTGATGATTCAGATATTGACGAGAAGCATCGCCACTCGACCCGAGTTTAGATATCCAAGAGTGCTTTAAATGTATGTAATTGATTGTATCTTAATTTGAAGATATTTTATGTTCTTCATCTCATTATTTGAATCATTTGGAAGTAATAAGTTGCATCATCTAGTTTTAACCTTAAACCTAAACATAAAAACATCAATAAAATATCCAAAAGTGAAAGAACTCCAAAAAAAAAAAAACGACGATGGGGTCGAAAGCAGGCCGAATGTGCTCTATCGGTACGGTATCGGTTCGGCTCGGTTCGGCACCGGTACCGTACCGTTACCGGAGCCGACTGGTACGTCGGTACGTCAGTACGCTCGGTACCGCGAACCTTGTTTCTAACAATGTGCCCTATTCGTTATATATACCACTTTCAGCTGGTACTGTATATGGCGTGGATATAAGTTCCATCCACTGACATATAAAAAACTTAGTAATCCTACAAAGTTTGGAAAACAAAAGCTTTAGAAGTACTCAGGGTTGTAGGTTACAATTTATATGACTCTGTTTAGTGGCTTCACATTTTTCTATCCAAGAGCAGCCACGAAAAATTTGAACTGTGTCATGATTATATATATGAATATACGGTTATGGTGAAAAAATTAGATGAAAAAATTTCCTTTACAAAAAAAATATATTATTGAAGAATTTGCTGTTACCTTCCTAATCGAAGTAGCAAAATAACAGGACATCACCATATGGAGGTACTCGGTTCCTACAAAGTCTCGCTTATGTTTCTAACCATATGGAGGTATTCGGTTATAGTTGATTATGGCCATCATTCCTATGGAAGGATTTAATCCCATATACATGTGTAAAATGATTAATTTTGGTTGTTCCATCTACTCTAAAATAATAAGAAAAAACCACCATTCTGTAGAGTTTTGACATGGTAAAGAAGACAAGATTTTCCAGTGAAATCTGAAATTAGAGAAGTTGGTGAAAGAAACAAAGCACCAGCTTTCTGGATCTGGGAGTGTTATGCTAACTTGAAAGTTTGCGTGGGAACAACTTTTCAAAACTTTGTTACTAATGAATTAATGGACAATTTATTCTCAAGCTATATTTCAACAAGTAAAATTGTAGAACACGACCCTTTAAGTGAATTGGGCCTTACCCAGATGAATTTAGTCCCAGAAAAAAAAAAGAAAAAGAAGAAGAAATCGGCACATGCTGCGCACGTGCTTGGGGAGAAGAGGACTCCCGATGGGAGTCTTCTTCCTCCCGATCTTGCCGAATGGAATCCGACTCCACGTCTAATTTCGGTCATGGCCGAGCCTATTTAGAGGCTCCTCCCCATCCTCTCTTCACCCCACCGGAGTTCCGGCCGTAGTCGGAGTTCACTGTGGGCATTTTCTTCGATTTTCTTCCTTGAATCTCGGTTGCCATCGTGCCGCCGCTGTGGCCATTCCTCGCTGAAAAACAAGGACCCGACCGGCCGACCCCCTTGAGATTTTCTTTCTTTCTTCTGGGGTCGTTGGGAGCCACGATTAGGCCGGTGTTCACCGGATTTTGACCGAGAAGGGGCAAAGCTTTGTTTCCCTTGTTTTGACTGGCCAAACCTTGTTTCTGGATTGTTTCGCCGCTAGCGCTTGTCGCCTAGGGCTCTCTCTGGTGCCCTACGATGGCTTATGGCCATGGTCGAGATTTCGGCCGTCGAGATGCTCTTTTTTATGTTTAAAGGGGTCGAAAACTCCTACTTTGGACTAGTTTTGCCGTTGTCGGCCGCCAGTTGCTTGTTGGTTGGCCATGGGTCCGTTGACCCTAGGCATCGTTCCGACCCTCGGAGCTCGGAGCAGGCCCCATGTCTTTGGAGCCTAGGACAAGAGAAGAGGCGTTGGTCACCGAGCTCACAGTCTTGGGAAGGATCGAAACCAGGCCATTCATCCCTCTGCCAATCAGATAGGATCTCTATGACGAAGGGCGATCTCGATTGCAAGATCGAGGAGATGAATTGTCGTCTCGAAGCTTTGAGGCATCACCATGTTGAGCTTAGGAATGATGTCAATTTCACCATCGAGCCTCCGTGCTCGATGAAGATCATGGAAGAGTCTCTCCCGCCTTGATTCAAAATGCCATAGCTCGAGACGTATGACAGAACTTCCGACCCTTTGGATCACCTAGAGATCTTCAAAGCTCTCATGATACTCCAATGAGCCACCGATTCAGTACTATGTAGACTCTTCTGGCTATCCTTCGAAAAACAGGTCGGTTATGGTACAACCGGGCTCTAGCTGAAATTTGTTCACCCTTTTAAGAAGTTCAGTCGGATGTTTATGGCCCACTTCATGAGCAGTCGGAAGCAGAGAAGAGGATCAGAGAGCCTTTCGCTGTCAAGCAGTAAGAGGGCAAGTCCCTTCGAGAGTACATTAACTGTTTTAACGTGGCTACTTTGGAGATCTGCAACCTGGACCACTCGATCGCGATGTTTGCTCTGAAGAGTGGGTTGAAGTCATCTTGGTTCTTTTTTTCCTTGAAGAAGAGGTTTCCGAGGGATTATGCCGAGCTTCTCGCCCGAGCCGAGAAGTACGTCAACACAAAGGAGGCTATGGCAGCTCAGCGAGGGTCAACCAGGGACAGGCCCTGTAAAAAGAAGAATAAGTAGGTTTAGGAGGAGGCTATGGCAGCTCAGTGAGGGTCAGCCAGGGACAGGCCCTAACAAAAGGCCTGAGAGGAACAAGGAGAATTCCTATCGACCGAGAAGTCCACCTCGGAGATTTTAGTGGTACACACCTCTTAACACCTCCCGTATGTAGATCCTGATGGAAATACAAAATCGAGGCTACATGAAATGACCTCGAAAGATGAAGTCAACAGCCCAGAAAGATATGAGCAAGTTCTACAATCTCCACTGAGACTACGAGCACAACAATAAGGACTACCTGTAGCTCGTAGGACTGAAAAATGGTAAGGCAAGCTTGTCTGCATGAAGAAACTATGCTCAAGGCAGCCCAATTCGGGAGCTTTACTCTGAAGAGGCAGGGAACGGATAAGGTCATCTTCTTCTCGTGCACTAACATCGAAGGCAAGGTTCGCCAAACCAGCACCGGGATCCGTACAGGTCGGTGGCTAGTACCGGTACTGGTTCGATACCGTATCATGTATCGGTACGGGTAGGGCATGTTGGTTCCGTATCGACAAGCTTATTTTTTTTGAGTTTTCAAGAATTTTTAATTGGTAATCATTCTTTTTGGACTTTTTCAATGATGTTAAGTCTAATTTGATATTTTTTTGATATTTTCTGAAATTTTGTTATGGTTTTTGATTTTTTTAATGTATCTATGATCTCAATTTAACATAAATGATGCATCTTATTGTTTTAAAATGATACATATCATAAAATAATTAGTGAGATATTGCATGCTACAAAGAACAATATAAAATATCTCAAATCAAGTAATAACGTAAAAATTATAAAATAATACAATCAATTGCATGCATTTAAAGTACAACATACATACCGATATTTAAAATCGGATCGAATGGGATGCCTCTCGTAGATATCTGGATCATCAGTATAGTTAGGAGGCACATCAGCCCACCCCTCTAACCGAGCGGCATTTTAGTCTTATATGTTCATCCCATAAGAAACGTGCATCGGGTTAGAAGCACTCTCGGATCTCTTGTTGAAGCTCTAGCTCTGAGAAGTATCTTTTGGCTGATAATATGGCTGTGAAGAGGCCTATCCGAATATGCTGGCAGCAAAATTCTACTTGTAAGATGCTCTGAGCTGCGTAGGTAGTAGCCACCTCTTAACACCATCATAGATCTCTCAAGAAATATCTTGTTTGGTGAGATCCATGATGAACTAATAATACTTTCTAAATTGTTGACCTTGAAGGTTGATGGTGGTTGCAGCCTTCTCGGAGATGTTTAGTTTTCTAGTAATAGATGGTAGCTATTAGATCTCCAAGGGTTTGGGCTCTAGCCATCCTTGACCTGTGGCAGATGGTTATGCGCATTGGACTTGGCGAAGATCTGATCTAGGAGGATCCTCAGATTCGATATTGACCACTTTGGCTATTTCGAGTATTCAAAAGGATCACCAAACTCGATGTAGAATACTTTGACCACTACGAGTATTCAGGAGGATCATCAGACTCGATGTGGATTATTTTCACTACTACGAACAGGGATGGATAGGATTTAGGAGCGAGATCTGCCACATTGAGAAGCCGAGTCGCATGTTAAACTTCTGAAGGCTATACCTTAATCATATGATGCCCAATTGATATAATCTTTTTTTTTTTAAATTGGATAGCTTTTCAAGATGTACAACTAGAAGGTTGAATTAGGGTGAAGAGTACTGTTTAAGCCCTGAAACGGATTGGTCAAATCGAAAGTTTTCTTTTCAGATAAAACTTTAACCAAGCGTAACCCTTTATTCGAGAAAAATCAGGCAGAGTGATAGAAGGTAGAGTTGATGTAAAAGTTGAGATCTACCTCCTTAAGAATTTTAGCTTTTTCTAGAATATTTCTAAATTTTAGCCTTTTCTAAAATATTTTTATTAGTTATATTTATTTTAGAATACCCAGTCCTATTCGAACTAGAGGAGTCCAACCCAAATTGTAAAAGGGGGAACTCACTAATATTATAAATAGGGGCTATGTTCCTCAATTTAAGAGGCATGAGTCATCGATGAAAGGAAAAAAAACTTAAGCCCTTCTTTCGCAATAGGGGCTATGTCTCGGCAAAGAATTCGAAATGCCTCGCAAAGAAGGAGAAGGAAAGAGAAGAAAAGAGAGCGAGTGGGGGTGGGAGGGCGGCGAAGGCCGGCGCTGGCGCGGGTGGTGAAGGCTGCGGCTGAACTTCTATTTCATTCAAAATAGAGGCTCGGCCGTAAAAAAAATTGCAATTTTTATGTGAAGTCGTGCCACCCACACCAACGCCGACCTCCCTTCCTCCGCTTTCTCTCTCTTGTTGTTCCTCTCTCCCGTCTCTTCTACTGTGTCGGTATGGGCCCGACGCGGGCCCATACTGACTCGTTCCGCCAGACAACCGGTACGGTGCCTGGTACCGTGGAATCTGTAGTGCTTCCTGCTTTATCATTAGCGGATGTGGCATTACTTTGACCCAAACGGCTTGTTGTCTATTAGTAAAACCTTGATTAAAAGATCCATTCTTATTTCGAACTCTCGGACTAGTGGATTTGAGCTGGAAGAAAAGTGGTAACATTTTACTGCTTGAAACCATCATCATATGTGCTGCTTGATAATTTACATGACCAATAAAACCATGGGATGGACCAACCAATAGATGAACACATTGTTTACGGCTTGATGATCAGGTGACCAGCATTATGTAAATTACTTAAAATGTTTGTTGGTATCTCCTCACATGCAGTTAAGTATACGAATAATTTGACTAAATTCGCCAAACTAATCCAAAAATTTGTACAAGCCTTTAGTTACCTTACTATCTTATAGCCAAACTTGAGAAGATCCTGTATGGGCTTGACATTGGGAAATAATTTGTATCCATATGTAATGTGATATGATGCATATTTGCAGAGACAACCAACACTGAGTAACTTCGGCACATAAGACTTTGATTGATGATTTCGTAAGATATGACCTATTAGTTGGGTGATCAATTTGCTCGTATATATCGCGTAGGCCTTTGACTAACAAGCTGGTTTAGGTCACTATGATATGTTAGTACGTGCATGCGAGAAACAATGCATACCTTAATTATCATGTGGATGTCTTCTGGATGTGAGTCTGTGTAGTGATGTGTGGAACTTTACAAGAAGTTTGATATGCATGATTACATGGCATGGGCTCTTAACAAACAAAATCATTTGATCTTCTATTTTCATTTGCTGGTGACTTCCCATGTAACTGATGTGTATCCTAACAAAGCTTAATATCATGATTCATAATGTCAGAACTGTTGCACCTCCAACACTGATGTATAGAATCTAATATAGGAATTCTCTAAATCATTTATTGATTAGCTCGTCTAGTTTCTTATAATTTGAATCCTAGAGTCCAAGCTTATAAAATACATTAATTAATAGGGGCTACTGACCATTCTGGCTGGCATGGGGGCACCACACTAACTTGGTTTTGTAGTGGTACAGTATGGGGTTCTATATGTCCCCATACTCACGGGGAAATGTGATATGCCAACTCTAACACTGTACTACTGTGTGTTGGTACAAGGGAGAAATATACCATGCCCTGCTGGTAAGGTTCTGATACAGGCTTGATACTGTGACTTATAACAATCCATAACATCGTGCATATAAAGGAGGGACAGAGAGTTGCAAACATTGGATTTTTGTATCTTGGGACCATCGTTAGCTGGTGCTAGCCTCATATGCTGAGGTTTCTATGGTTTTTGGGCAGCAAATGATCACCTCAATACCCCGCTCACTTCTTTCTGTTATTTGTTATTCATCGTCAGGTTTTGTAGATTATATTCATATATTTTTCTGATTGAGGTCCTTAACTACAAGTGACATTAACCTTTCAGAAAATAGCTGTTTATAACTTTATATATTCTCTTTGTTTATAAATAGTGAGAGTGCTATTTACGGCCTGGAACTAGGAATCTTCTCATGCAGGTTTTGGGCATGAAGGATGGTAGTTTAGATTCACCTACTGTTGTATAGTGGCAATTAGTAAAGCCAATAGTCAGCATACGAGCAGAAACTCCTCCATATTTAATTGACTTTCCAGAAAAACAAAAGGGAAAAGAACGCTAAATGTCTGTTTCCCAGTGATTTGGTGGTTTCTGAAGACTAATGACTTAATAATACTATATGTTGGCATGGCCATAAATAGGGGTCAGTGGTAATGTAGAATTCATAAGGCCAACTTCACAATGTTCCTCTTCAAATAACAGCGTTGTGAGAGTTTAGAAGAATGAAATTGATGCAGGAGCAGGGCACTTGAAGACTTAGGCCGTGCACATGAAGTTAAGGTATGCTTTTGATTTGTTTGTCTTGTCACATTGGGTCTTAAAGTGAGTTGTAGTTTGCTGAATTGAGTCCATATAATTGATTGCCCAGTGACATCGAGGGGTCCACGTTATGTAGTGTGAAAAGAGGACTTGGTCCGTTTGAAAGGAATTCTATTTGCACTAGGACTCCTTCACGTGTCAGTGACTAAGGCGTGAAGGCTATTGAGCGCTTTGACTTGGTCCACTCCGACTTTGGTTAGAAGTTCTTTAGCCCTTAGTATTTGAGTTTAGTCATAAGTCTTAATCTAAGTTTTGTCATGAGATTAATTTCTTATTATGTTCCAACGCCCCATCTATTTAAAAGGTGGACGTTGAAGAATAAAGACAGAATTTATTTGGTTTTCAATTGCTCTTGAGATTGAGAGGCACGAGGCTTCTTTTTCCTCCTTTGGTGAGACTCCAAAGTTTTCTTCTTCCTCGGTGAGACGCCGGAAAATTATTGAGTTTAAGATAGAGGTGAGACTCTTCAATTCAGCCCATAGTTATCTCGTTAGCATCCAAACCGCAGCATCTCCATTGTTCTTTCTTCCACCCGCCAACTTCCATCACGCCCAAGCCCTAAATCCCTTAACACCCAAGTCCTTAAGTTTCAGATCTAAATTGCAGGCCCTAATCCCATCCTTCCACCGTTCCACAACATAAGCCATAGTCTTCATTCGAGGAAAAATAGGGTGATTGATTTTCTGCAGCATATAGAGGCCGCACCACATCCCAAATCCTTCCCCTACGCCGTCAATTGGTACCAGAGCAAAGTTTCTATACCAAAGCATAATTCCACATCAATTCCATAGTCACCTATTCCTCAGCCCATATTTATCATATTTATCTTTGTTACTTCCAATTGATAGTCAATTTTAAAGACCACGCAATAGCACGTATCAGGTAGGATAGTGATTACGGATATCGATCCACAGGGATTGGGGTACAGTTGTTTTCTTAAAAATATTTGAAAAAGGAAATTTATGAAGACTATTAAACTAAGCAATTTAATGCAATTAAAATATGTCAGATGAGAGAACCTAGGGCAAGAAATTCACCACTAACATCGGAACAAGGGTTATTTGTATTTTAATTCGTTCTTAGATTAACATGCAAATTGGCTACAAGCCTAATAAGTATTCAAATAAAACAATTCACTAAAGTAATTTCAGAAAAATCCATCTTCAGTAGGTATAAAATGTCTACCCTAAAATAAGGTAGTAGGACACTGCATCTTGCTTAAGCATGGATTATCTTTATACTTACTCAGTGATCATGAAAAACAGTTGTACGAACATCATATTTAAAGTCACGGAGATTAAATATGAGATGAAAGAAAAATATTCATTTAAGAGTAAGAGGATTCATACAACTCCAAGAATATAAAATTAAATACATAAAACCCGTGTCCCTTTGTTAGGGCTGCATCCAGCCCTGGAGAGAAGATCAGCCTTCCATGAAGAGTTAAACAGTGGCAGCGCCGAGAGCTTCTATTTCTTCTTTTCTTCCTCTGGTGACTCCCATCGAAAACTCCTTCTCAACACTTCATTATTTTTTTATATGGGAAGTTATTCCCGAAATGCCCAAACTTCTCTCCCTCCTTCTATTTCTGTGGGAAGTCGGCCTCTCCAAGCTTGCGCTTTCTCCGTGTGAAGCTCCATCCTTTTATAGGCTGCAATCTCTCCCTCTCTCCTCTGTTCCGAATGAAGGATTAAGATGAACAAAAGCGGGATAAGGCAGATGACTTCTATCCCTTGATCCTTGGACGCGGTGGATGAGGATTTGAGCCTATCCGTGACTGCTGAAGCTTGATTTTCCTGCTGGCGAGAACACGGGATGCATGCGAACGGTGGACGCTGCGGATTTGTTGCAGAAGGACATTGACTTGTTCTATATGTGTGGAGCTTGATTCGGCTGAGTTTTGTTCTGCTGGAAACTCGTGCACTCCTTGCGGACGGTTGGAATTTCATTCACAGAGAGTGCATGGATTCTATGCTAGAAAGGAGTGGTTGTGGATGTGATCCGGGGAGATAGAACCAATCCGAACGGGATGAAGATGACTTTGTTCTGTTTCCGAAACAGGGGAGGATGCGTTTGGTTGCCGTGAAGCTCGGGACTCGGGAGGATGAAGTCTGGGAATCGACTGAAACGAGATCCTTTGATGCTCACGGGATGGGAAGAGATCTTTGGGTGATGCGGACAAAATCTGGGAGGAGGTGACGTGGAAGATAAACACGGCCGCGAGGGAATTTGGGAAGAGGTGACCGGCTTGATCCGAAGAAGAGGATCAAGTGAATAGGCTGATACTCTATTCCGAAGGAAGAAGAGATCAAAAGCTGGGAGGAGTGGTTCATACGGCTGGATTGGTTTTGTTCATGGGATACGGGAGCTATCCTGGCTTGCAGCGGGATATGGATGAAACGAATTCGGAAGAAGATTATGGCTCTGATCTGTGATGAAGAGAAGATGGAGCTTATCCGTGGATAGGCTGGGGAGTGGAGACAGTTGTGAAGATACGATGGGAAGAGGATGAGGATGCTGGGATGTTGGGGATTTCATGGGATCAAGTCGGAAGAGAAGGACGATGAAGTTAATCCAAATGCTGGGAAGAATGTTGCGGCTGGGAAGTCTTGGGAGGAAGACACGTACGGTGCTTGGATGCGGAACAGGGGTTGTGTTTGGGTTGGGTGTGGGAAGATGTTGGGAACGAGCTGGGAGATGTCCGTGAATGGATTGTGGGATGATGTCTATGACGAAGAGAATGGGCGTCTGGGACTTGGATGTGGGTGCATGAGAGGCTTATCCCGCCTGAGAAAGGAACTTGAGGGAACTCTAATACGTGGAAGGATTAGATGGATAATTTGTTTGCAAAGTAATCCTGCCATCCAAGTGTTCATGATCCTCCTTTTGAAATCCCATGTACTTTGGCATATAGGCATGTGTCACTCGGGATAGCTGCCACATGTGCTCTAGTGTGATCAGTCTTCATGGTTATGAGCCAGATAAATGATGGGTTCGACCCGTCCTGCATACGTTGAATTCGACCCAAAATCAAACAATCCTGAATTACTTTTGATAAATTATTAGAATGCAATGTTGAAGGAAAATATATTTTTTTATGTTTAAATTTAAAAATATGTACATAAAAATAATAATAAGTGCTAGGTAAAATAGATAAGTTTATTCATTATTTAGCACTTATCACACCCCCAAACCTACATTTTGCTAGTCCTCGAGCAAAATAAAAACTTACTTTCGCAGGAATCGCGATTGCATTTACCGTATGCAATGAGGCTTTAAACTCCTAGGTGGCCCTAGTGGACGAGTTTTGTCTCGTGAGGGTTTCCGGCTCAGATACCCACAAACTGCTGTCTCTACCTAAGAATTTGTTTTGTTGCTTTATAAAATCTAATTTCAAATGCATAAGTGCTAAAAATTTCAAAAGCACACAAAGTTTCTATTACTAAGTCAGCCCAAATCCTAGGTCAAGATGCAATTCAAGTTGAGATTATTAAGCTTCCATTAGAGAGTTGTAAGGTTTATTTATACTTGGGTGCTCGGTGATATCTGGACCATACACAAGCTAAGGCTCTAGATTCTCCAAAATACTGCTAAAGCTAGTAGTTTCCAAGAATTGGTCAGATAAGACCTAATCACTGATTCAAAATCATCCTATCTTGCAGGATTCCGAGAGTTGTGGATGTTTACTTTAATACCTCATGGGCTTTATCTGTAATATTCCAGTTTACTCGAATTTTTAGAACGACGGCTTTCACACTCTCGTCTTTTTCAAGGTCAATATTATTTTCTCTTTTTTTTCAATATTTTTATTTATTTATTTATTTGTATTTATAAATAAATTATGCACTTTTACTCTTGTAATGATTCCTCCGTGTAGCGAGCATTCAGTCAACAACTCCCACACCAGATGGCATAAGGTGTTGGGCATCAAGACTCTCCTACGGACCTATGCTCGGGTTCATCATTACAAGCCCGCTGATCTTTGGCGATAGGTAGCCCTTTTTGATGTACCTGACTAAATTCACTTTTTTTTTATTTTTATTTTTTATAATAAGATAATAGTGAATTAGATAAGTATGATTCATCAGGACTCAAGGTTGCTACCAGACTTAACAATATAATGTTGAACCTAACCCTTAGAAGTGCAGGCCATGTGTGTTGTGAAATTCGAAGTAAAAATTATCTTACAACTCACTAAAAGAACTTTTAATGAAAAGAACTCAAATTGTCTTACTCCTGACTAGTCATTGGGCTTTTTTAGATTTTATATACTTCGTGTGTTTATCATTTTAGCACTAAGGCATAAAAATTAGATTTTTTTTTGAGATAAAAGAAAAATTCGAAAAAACTTATTCACAAAATCAAAAATTTCGAAAAATTTTCCACTCCCATACCCCTCAACCTAGATCAGACATTGTCCTCAATATTTTTTTTTAATATTATATTATTATAATTTTTTATTTTACGTTATTTTATGTTGGACGAAAATATGATGCATATGGAGGATAGAAGCATTGTACCGTAGTTGCATCAGTAATATGTGGATTTCTGAAAAAAAAATGCGACAAGAAAATGTGCAAAAATAACCTATGAAAATTGGGTTGCCTCCCAACAAGCTCTAAGTTTAACGTCTTCAGCCAGACGCAGTACGTTCTTAATTATCTCGATAAATAGGATCCATCAAATCAAGGGATTCAATCAACTGTCCATCTACAACACATTCTATGTAAGGTTTCAATCTTTGACCATTGACGTTCAAGACACGACCATCACTGATGTTCTGAATTTCTACCGCACCATGAGGAAAAACCTTCCTAACTAAAAAGGGACCATCCCACCTAGAGCGAAGTTTACCAGGGAAGAGACGCAATTTAGAATTGAATAGCCAAACCTTTTGATTAGGCTCGAAAGACTTACGGTTAATGTATTTGTCATGAAAAGCCTTAGTCCTTGCCTTGTATATTTTAGCATTTTCATACACCTCATTGCGTAACTCTTCAAGCTCATTCAGTTGAAGTTTCCAGTTAGAACCAACTGCTGCCATATCAAAGTTAAACTTTTTAATGGCTCAAAAAGCTCTATGCTCAAGTTCTACCGGTAAGTGGCAAGCTTTACCAAAAATCAGTCGATAAGGAGACATGCCAATAGGAGTCTTATAGGCAGTACGGTAGGCCTAGAGAGAATCATTTAACCTCTGAGACCAATCTTTCCTATCGGGACGTATTGTTTTTTCTAAGATGTGTTTTATCTCCCTATTGGAAATTTTAACTTGTCCACTTGTTTGGGGATGGTACGGGATGGCAACTTTGTGGGTGATTGAATATTTGCGAACTAAAGCTTCAAAAGATCGGTTGCAGAAATGTGATCCCCCATCACTAATGATAGCTCGGGGTGTACCAAAGCGACTAAATATATTTGTTTATAAGAACTTAACTACAACCTTGTGATCATTAGTCCTAGTGGCAACAGCTTCTACCCACTTCGAGACATAATCTACCCCGACAAGAATGTACTCAAAACCAAAAGAACGTAGGAAAGGGCCCATGAAGTCAATACCCCAGACATCAAAAATTTCTACAATTAAAATGGGGTTAAGTGGCATCATATCTCTACGGGTGATTGTACCCATTCGTTGGCATCGCTCACAAGTCTGGCAAAATTTGTGAGCATCTTTGAACAAGGAGGACCAATAAAAATTTACTTTGTAAGACCTTAGCTGCAGTTTTTTTACCCCCAAAATGTCCCCTGCAGGCTTGGGTATGACAAAAATCAAGAATACTCTGAAATTCACATTTCGGCACACATCGACGGATTACTTGATCAGGACAGTACTTGAATAGATTGGGGTCATCCCAAAAGTAGAACTTAACTTGCGAAAAGAATCGATCCTTGTCCTGTTTGGACCAATGGTCGGGAATTTGTCCTACGGCAAGATAGTTCACTATGTTGGCAAACCATGGTATTTTCACTTATTGTACCTCAAACAATTGTTCATCTGGAAAGGAGTCATGAAGTGGTGAAATGTTATGAGGAGGCTCGAGAAGGATTCTAGACAAATGGTCTGCTACAACATTTGTGGTACCTTTCTTATCACGAATTTCTAGATTAAATTCTTGTAACAACAGAATCCATCGAATTAGGTGAGGCTTGGTGTCCTTCTTTGAAAGGAGGTACCGGAGAGCAGAATGATCAGTGAACATAATAACCTTGGACCCTAAGAGATAGGACCGAAACTTGTCCAGAGCAAATACTACAGCTAGTAATTCTTTCTCAGTAGTGGAGTAATTCAATTGTGCATCTGAGAGTGTCTTACTAGTGTAGTAGATGATGTGAGGTAACTTATCTAGTCGTTGCCCTAAAACCGCCCCAATGGCATAGTCAGAAGCGTCACACATAAGTTCAAATGGAAGGGTCCAATTGGGAGGTTGTATGACAGGTGCTGTAGACAACTTAGATCGGAGTTTTTCAAAGGCCTCTTTACATGCTTCATCAAAGACAAAGGGTGCATCCTTGGCAAGGAGATTGCACAAGGGCCTAGAGATTTTGCTGAAATCTTTAATGAAGCGACGGTAAAAACCAGCATGGCCAAGAAAAGAACGGATTTGTTTCATAGATTTGGGTGGAGGAAGATTAGAAATAAGATAAACTTTTGCTTTATCTGCCTCAATACCTCTTTTGGACACAATGTGTCCCAAGACTATACCCTCTTGAACCATGAAATGGCTCTTTTCCCAACTCAGCAATAGATTGGTCTCCTTACATCTTTTCAGAACCAGGGCTAAATTAGTGAGACAATCATCAAATGAGGGGCCAAAAACTGAAAAATCATCCATGAATACTTCCAAAAATTTTTCTACCATGTCAGAAAAAATTGCCATCATGTATCGTTGAAATGTCGCGGGTGCATTGCAGAGTCCAAATGGCATTCTTCTATACGCAAATGTCCCAAATGGACATGTGAAAGTGGTTTTCTCTTGATCATTGGGATACACGGCCACTTGGTTATATCCAGAATAACCATCTAAGAAACAGTAGAAATCCTGACCGGCTAGCCTTTCTAATATTTGGTCAATAAAAGGCAAAGAAAAATGGTCCTTCCTAGTCATGGAGTTAAGCTTTCTATAGTCAATGCAAACACGCCAGCTAGTGGTCGTGCGTGTGGGCATCAACTCTCCTTCTGCATTTTCAACCACAGAATGCCCGACTTCTTTGGTACTACTTGAGTCGGACTCACCCAATTGCTATCAGAGATAGGGTAAATGATTCCAACATCTAGCAACTTCACTACTTCCTTCTTGACTACCTCTTTCATGTTTGGATTAAGTCTCCTTTGCATTTCACGGGTAGGTTTCACATCTTCTTCTAGGTGAATTCGATGCATGCAAATAGATGGGTCAATCCCCTTCAGATCGATTACAGACCATCCAATTGCATGTTTGTGTTCTCCTAGCACGCTCAAAAGTCGACTTTTCTGTTTGTCAGATAGGTCAGCCGCGATGATTACAGGTAGGGTATCTTTTGGCCCTAGAAAAGCATACTTCAGGGTTAACGGGAGTGGCTTTAACTCAAGTTTGGGAGGGGACTCAATGGAGGGGCACTGTGGCGCACTAGAAAGGGTAGGAAGAGGCTCATATCGGATTCGCCAAGGATGAGAATTCGTGGAAGACGGATTGTCGAGCAGGACATTGACTTCTTCTATGGCCTTGTCTAAATCAAAGTTATCAATGTCAAAATGGGCTAAACATGCTTCCAAAGGGTCATCTGCCAGAATATAGGGAAGGGCTTCTTCTACAAGATCGTCCATTTTGTCAACTAGGAAGCACTCATCTTTCCTTGCAGGTTGATCAGAGGCATGGAATACATTCAGTTTGACTTTCATGTTCCCAAAAGATATATCCATCATCCCAGTTCTACAGTTAATACACGCATTGGCTGTAGCTAGGAAGGGACGACCAAGAATCATAGGGATCTGTTTCTTAAGGTTCGGCACAGGTTCCATATCAAGGACGATGAAATCGACTGAGAAATAAAATTTGTCTACCTTGACTAGGACGTCTTCAATTGTTCCTCGTGGTATTTTAACAGATCGATCAGCTAATTGTAGGGACACCGAAGTAGGCTTCAATTCACCTAATCCGAACTTCTCGTAGACTGAATAAGGAAGAAGGTTAACACTTGCCCCTAAATCTAATAGTGCTCGATCAATAGAATTGTCTCCTACCACACAAGAGATGGTAGGTGCACCAGGATCCTTAAACTTAGGAGGGGTTTTGTGCTGGAGGATGGAGCTCACTTGTTCAGTTAGGAAGACTTTTTTAGGCACATGTGTCCTAGATTTTCGTTTCTGGATACAAAGGTCTTTGAGAAATTTGGCATACGATGGAACTTGTTTTATGGCATCAAGAAGAGGGAGGTTGATTTTGACTTGTTTGAAGACCTCCATTATTTCTTCCAATGAAGTTTCTTTCATGCCAAAGGGAGAAGGTGCTTTCAGACATTGAGAAAAAGGGGCCTTTGGTGTAAGAGGTGTGGTCGATACTGGACTAGATGGGTTCTCTTTAGGCACAGTCACACTCCTATCTTCATTTTCCTTATTTTCTTTTTCTCTAACCTTATTGTCCACTACGCGTCCGCTTCTTAAGGTAGTCATGGCATTAGCTTGTTCATGGTGAACATCATTTGGGTGAGTCTCTTGAGCCATGTACTGCCCTCTCGGGTTACTCACTGGTTGGCTTGGAAGCTTGCCTTCCTCTCTCTTATTTAGTGCACTCGCTAGCTGCCCTAGCTGGGTTTCTAATTTGGCAATAGACTGGATATGGGAGTGCAACAATTGTGTATTGGCTTCGAATCCTTGAAGGGCAGTCAAAACTTTTTTCTCAAAAGCCATATCTCTTTGGGGTGCTGGAGGAGGGATATGTTGAAATTGTGAATAGTGAGTAGGAGGACGGTTCGGATGAACATTCTGGAATGGTTGAAAGTTTTGGGAATAAGGCTGGGAGGTATTGGAAGTCTGCTGCTTCCAAGAGAAATTCGGATGGTTGCGCCATCCCGGGTTGTAAGTGGTAGAATATGGATCATTACCCGGTCGGAATTGTGTTTGAGCAGCATTTACTTGTTCTTGCACAAATTCAGGAAATTGAGCTGCCGAAGGGCT